>NC_085991.1:55822489-55834989 GCF_030014385.1 Trichomycterus rosablanca | reverse complement strand
ATTACGCTTTTAATTTTGTACTGGAAACACAATCCTGATAAACCACTGTCATGTTCCTCCTCTATAGGGTCTGATGTTCCTCCTCTATGGGGTCTGATGTTCCTCCTCTATAGGGTCTGATGTTCCTCCTTTATAGGGTCTGATGTTCCTCTTCTATAGGGTCTGATGTTCTTCCTCTACAGGTTCTGATGTTCCTCTTCTATAGGGTCTGATGTTCCTCCTCTACAGGGTCTGATGTTCCTCCTCTATAGGGTCTGATGTTCCTCTTCTATAGGGTCTGATGTTCCTCCTCTATAGGGTCTGATGTTCCTCCTTTTTGGGGTCTGATGTTCCGCCTTTTTGGGGTCTGATGTTCATTCTTTTTGGGGTCTGATGTTCTCCTCTATAGGGTCTGATGTTCCTTCTTTTTGGGGTCTGATGTTCCTTCTTTTTGGGGTCTGATGTTCCTTCTTTTTGGGGTCTGATGTTCCTTCTTTTTGGGGTCTGATGTTCCTTCTTTATAGGGTCTGATGTTCCTACTTCTTGGGGTCTGATGTTCCTCCTTATCGGGTCTAATGTTCCTCCTTTTTGGGGTCTGATGTTCCTTCTTTTTGGGGTCTGATGTTCCTACTTTTTGGGGTCTGATGTTCCTTCTTTATAGGGTCTGATGTTCCTACTTTTTGGGGTCTGATGTTCCTTCTTTTTGTGGTCTGATGTTCTTTCTTTATAGGGTCTGATGCTCCTCCGTTTTGGGGTCTGATGTTCCTCCTTTTTGGTGTCTGATGTTCCTTCTTTATAGGGTCTGATGTTCCTCTTTTTTGGGGTCTGATGTTCCTCCTTTTTGGCGTCTGATGTTCCTCCTTTTTGGGGTCTGATGTTCCTTCTTTATAGGGTCTGATGTTCCTTCTTTATAGGGTCTGATGTTCCTCCTTTTTGGGGTCTGATGTTCCTCCTTTTTGGGGTCTGATGTTCCTCCTTTTTGGGGTCTGATTTTCTTCCTTTTTGGGGTCTGATGTTCCTTCTTTATAGGGTCTGACGTTCTTACTTTTTGGGGTCTGATGTTCCTTCTTTTTGTGGTCTGATGTTCTTCCTTTTTGGGGTCTGATGTTCCTTCTTTATAGGGTCTGATGTTCCTTTTTTTTGTGGTCTGATGTTCTTCCTTTTTGGGGTCTGATGTTCTTTCTTTATAGGGTCTGATGTTCCTCCTTTTTGTCCCAATAGAAGCTTATCCTAAAAGTACATTCTCAAAGTTTTTTAGAAGACCAAAACCAAAAAAGCAGACCTTATATCTAACTGGGGTTGTTGCACAGTCTTGGCACCTCGACTGCAAAGGTACGGTCCCCCTGGATTTTCAGGTGAGACTGTGGAACATCTAAGGTGAGGGTGGAGAAGGTCAGTAACCCTGAAGGACTTTAATCTAGCGAACATCTTTAAAACTAATAAAGAGACCAGATCAGAGACCGGGGTTTTGTGGTTCCTTTCTCTCTGTGCTGGTAAGAAGAACAAGAAGACGCTGACATATCGTGAGAGTACACCTTGGTTCCTTGATGAATGACCAGAGTCTCCAGGGGACTAGAGAGTCTAATGACCCTTCAGACTGGATAACGGAGCACCACTCAACCCTTTGAAGATCTTCTCGTCATCCTAAAGTCCCTTGATCCAACACTACATCACTGTCGAGTTCTGTTAACCATCACTAATCCCATCAATATTTACCCAGAACTTTGAAATCATGAGTGATGACCAGCTTCTCAACCCTCTTACAACCCTCACGGAATGTCTGAGGAAAGGAGGTGTCCGAGAACACCTGAACCCTGAGCCAGGAACACCCTCATACACCCACCTTCAGGAACACAACAGAAGAGCACCGAGTCTTCACCTATAATGCTTTATTAAGGAATTCTAGGAGAGTCCAGAATCTCTTCAGATCCTCCAGGCCTCTCTTGGTGATCAGGCGACTCCAAAGCTTTTGTTTCAAGGAATCTGAGGTTGTTCCACAAGGTCTTCAGAGGACAACCAGCCCCAGAACATCACAGATCACCATTCTTAAAAGTAGGAGCTAGGTTCCTTTCTGTGGAACCATCCAGCTTCATCTCTGACTTAGGTGAACAGTAGATTCAAAGACTTGACCTCAAATGTTCCCAATAGGGGATTTGAACCTTCAGATGGATGGGTACACCATATGACCCAAAGTATTCGGATGCCTGACCGTGAGCTTGCTGGACGTCCAGTGACCTCTGTGTGGACAACAGCCGCTCCTCTGAGAAGCTTCTCACAAGACTTTGAAGGAATTTGTGCCTATTCAGTCAGTACGGCTGGGCACTGATTGATCAGTTGATGTTCCGGTTCATCTCAGAGCTGTTGAGTGGAGCTGAGGTCAAGGCTCTGTGCAGGACACTGGAGTTTCTGTACTGGTCCATGTTCTGGTGGTTCCTGTAGAAGGACAGACGGTCTGATGAGGTGTTGAGATCAGATTACTGGTGCGAGTTTACGGTACAGCGCCTCTCTGAGGAAATATAAACCATCATTAAACAATACGGTGTGATTATCTAAACCGCAGGCTGCACAACGTCACATCTCAAACATCCATGCCGCAGATCTTCTCCTCCTTCTCTCCGTGAGACTTCTCTGTTCCTGGATCCTTCTGGATCACCAGATGTTCTCAATCTACAGGAGCTGTGAGATCTCCAGCAGGTCCTGGTTCTGCCCGGTTGAATGTCTTCTTGAGTTGAGTGCCTTCAAAAGGATCAGAGGTTCTTCTGGACGCTCGAGTTCGTCATCCTCTAATGGAGAGCTGGTCCGAACATCTGATGATCTGGTGAAGACCTGAGCAGAACCTTGTGTAGATAAGGTGGATGGTGTACATCAGGAAACCAGCTAAATACTTCCAGCAGGTTCACCACAGCTGACGGTAAGACATCTCAAGCTTGCAAGTTCGAATCTCAGCTCTGCTACCATCCATCCGGGCGCCAATATGGACAAAGATCGGCTCGTCTAAAGGAGCGCTGCAGTTACGCCCCCTGCTGGCTGATCGATGGCGCTGCACAGAGACGGGGGATAACGGATCTCCAAATGTACACGCCCAGTGCAGGTGAAAAGAAGCGGTGCAGGTGAAGTGTCGGGGAGTGGAGGTCTGCAGCAGCAGGATGTCTACCATCGGGGAATCGGAAACGACTAAATTGGGAGGGAAATGCATAAAAAACAATGCCAGTCCACACATTAGGATTATTAGAGCGCACCCTGCAGGCCTGGAGGTGAGCATCATAACACCGATCCACTTTTATATATGGCCAAAAGTATGCAGACGCCTCGATTATCCTAACGATTACATTTGTGGGACAGTTGTGGCATAGCGGTTAAGGCACTGGACTAGTAATCCAAAGGTTGCTGGTTCAAGCCCCACCACTGCCAGGTTGCCACTGTTGGGCCCTTGAGCGAGGCCCTTAACCCTCAATTGCTTAGACTGTATACTGTCACTACTCTGTCACTTTGAATAAAAGCATCCGCTAAATGCAGAAAATGTAAAATGTAAATTTAGCTGTTTCTGTCACATCCGTTACTAACAGGTGTGTAAAAACAACCTAGGGTGAATTATATGCTTTTAATATGGCGTAAACAGTTTAGGGAAGTCCCCTGTCTCCTTCAGCATGATTATGATCACACCCCTGAGCACAAAGCAGCTCCATAAAAACAAGCTTCGACTACACAGAGTCCTGTTGAACACTCAGCCCGACTTAACACTTTTGGGATGAATTACACTCGGATTGCGAGCCAGGCCTTCTCCTCTCTTCTCTTCCAACATCTCCTGACTAAACAAGGGGCACAAATCCCCACAGACACACTCAAGCCGTGCACAAAGGGCTCCCAGAAAAGTGGATGATATTAAAGCAAGAAAGAAAAACAATCACTTTAATATAAACACACGTGGTTCGGAACGGGACGTCCGGAGTGCTCACGGATGGGCGTCCCAATACTTTTGTCCATAGAGTGTATGCACACACACACACACACACACACACACACACACACACACACACACACACAGTAATATAGGGATGAAACTCACCACCATATCGGGTAACTTGCTGTAACGTGTGAGATCCTGAAGTTCAGCAGCAGCAGCAGCAGCAGCAGCAGTGTGAGGTTTATCATCCTTAATGTTCCCCCGACTCACTCACGCACTCACGCACTCACGTTTATTCATTCATTCATCCCCGGTGTGTGTAATCCCAGCAGCCTGCTGCGTCTCTGAGGCATGATTCCATACACACGCCCAGACCGGTGTGTGTGTGTGGAGCTGAGGACCAGCTAAACCACCAACACCAAACACTGATCATACTGAGAGAGGGAGGGACGAGACAGCTCCACTTATACTGGGAGAGAGAGAGAGGGGAGGGGGGAGTCAATCTAACCTCTACCCAATACACCTACCGGCATGAGTTACAGAGGGATTTGTGGTTCACTGTACCTGAGAGGAAAACCTGCTGGAATATAGTGCACAATACAGTCGAAAGTATGTGAACACAATGGGCATTATTATTATTATTGCAGCTGTAACAGTCTCCACTCATCTCTATAGGCTTTTCACAAGTGTATCTCCGGGAATTGGTACTAATGTAGTCAAAAGAGCTTTTGAGGTTCCATTTCTATCTTACAGACATTAAGAAATATTCTGATTGGCTGTCCCAGATATCTACAGGAGCAGCAAGGTCTTGCTCTTCACCAAGCCATGAGAGAAATGGAACAGTGCTCCAACTCTTCACCAATATAAAACTCAGGACACACAGATGAAGACAGACAAAACCAAAACAAAACTAAGACTATGACCTGATCTTTAAAAAAAAAAAGGAAGAATATTTAACGATCCTGCCATGAATGTAACCAATAAATAAACAAACAAACAAACAAAGGCATTAGGGTTCGGCCTTCATGCAGCACAACCCACATATTAAAGCCCTCCCTAAACTATTTATGTGGAGTAAGCCCATATTTATGGCTATAGATCAGAGATGGGGACTCGAGTTGGCTCAAGTTGGATTCGAGTCGTGACTCGCATAAAAATAACTCATGAACAACAAGAGTCTCTAGCATCAGCACGTGTTAACATTAGTTATGTGTGATAATTATATATACAGTGTATCACAAAAGTGAGTACACCCCTCACATTTCTGCAGATATTTAAGTATATCTTTTCATGGGACAACACTGACAAAATGACACTTTGACACAATGAAAAGTAGTCTGTGTGCAGCTTATATAACAGTGTAAATTTATTCTTCCCTCAAAATAACTCAATATACAGCCATTAATGTCTAAACCACCGGCAACAAAAGTGAGTACACCCCTAAGTGAAAGTTCCTGAAGTGTCAATATTTTGTGTGACCACCATTATTTCCCAGAACTGCCTTAACTCTCCTGGGCATGGAGTTTACCAGAGCTTCACAGGTTGCCACTGGAATGCTTTTCCACTCCTCCATGACGACATCACGGAGCTGGCGGATATTCGAGACTTTGCGCTCCTCCACCTTCCGCTTGAGGATGCCCCAAAGATGTTCTATTGGGTTTAGGTCTGGAGACATGCTTGGCCAGTCCATCACCTTTACCCTCAGCCTCTTCAATAAAGCAGTGGTCGTCTTAGAGGTGTGTTTGGGGTCATTATCATGCTGGAACACTGCCCTGCGACCCAGTTTCCGGAGGGAGGGGATCATGCTCTGCTTCAGTATTTCACAGTACATATTGGAGTTCATGTGTCCCTCAATTAAATGTAACTCCCCAACACCTGCTGCACTCATGCAGCCCCAGACCATGGCATTCCCACCACCATGCTTGACTGTAGGCATGACACACTTATCTTTGTACTCCTCACCTGATTGCCGCCACACATGCTTGAGACCATCTGAACCAAACAAATGAATCTTGGTCTCATCAGACCATAGGACATGGTTCCAGTAATCCATGTCCTTTGTTGACATGTCTTCAGCAAACTGTTTGGGGGCTTTCTTGTGTAGAGACTTCAGAAGAGGCTTCCTTCTGGGGTGACAGCCATGCAGACCAATTTGATGTAGTGTGCGGCGTATGGTCTGAGCACTGACAGGCTGACCCCCCACCTTTTCAATCTCTGCAGCAATGCTGACAGCACTCCTGCGCCTATCTTTCAAAGACAGCAGTTGGATGTGACGCTGAACACGTGCACTCAGCTTCTTTGGACGACCAACGTGAGGTCTGTTCTGAGTGGACCCTGCTCTTTTAAAACGCTGGATGATCTTGGCCACTGTGCTGCAGCTCAGTTTCAGGGTGTTGGCAATCTTCTTGTAGCCTTGGCCATCTTCATGTAGCGCAACAATTCGTCTTTTAAGATCCTCAGAGAGTTCTTTGCCATGAGGTGCCATGTTGGAACTTTCAGTGACCAGTATGAGAGAGTGTGAGAGCTGTACTACTAAATTGAACACACCTGCTCCCTATGCACACCTGAGACCTAGTAACACTAACAAATCACATGACATTTTGGAGGGAAAATGACAAGCAGTGCTCAATTTGGACATTTAGGGGTGTAGTCTCTTAGGGGTGTACTCACTTTTGTTGCCGGTGGTTTAGACATTAATGGCTGTATATTGAGTTACTTTGAGGGAAGAATAAATTTACACTGTTATATAAGCTGCACACAGACTACTTTTCATTGTGTCAAAGTGTCATTTTGTCAGTGTTGTCCCATGAAAAGATATACTTAAATATCTGCAGAAATGTGAGGGGTGTACTCACTTTTGTGATACACTGTATGTCTAATTATTATTATTACAAATCTTCTGCTCTCTAATAATAATAATAATAATAATAATAATAATAATAATAATAACGCCCCGGCCGTCTTAACCCACAACACACACAATGTGTAAATGTTCCAGCAGCTTCCGGTGTAGTGATGAAGCGTCGCTCCCTACTCCCTACACAGTCTGAAGTTCACTTCATTTGAACATTCTCGTTACCTTTGGATCTGAATCTCACTTAAAATGGTGGAATACCCTACGTAGTGCACTTCACAGGAACGACCGGGGTGAATGGAACGCTCCTACAGAATCGGTGCTGATGGTTGAAAGACCCTTTCTGAACCAATCAGAGCTTCTGATTGTAATTGTTAGTAAGAAATGCTGTTATTTGCATTTATTCGGTTTGCGTCACACAGATGACGTGGTAATGAAACGCTCGATCGGCTTTCTAACCACTTCCTGTTTTACTTCACCACCGGGAAAAGTTTGGAGGTTTTTAATTATAAGCACATTTACAAAATAACGGATTCTGTTCCTAATGGGACGCACGCTTATAAATGTAATAGCATCTGGAAGAACAGAAGCTAAGGTAAGCAGCGGTTATGATTGTTTTTGCCGTGTTTGGGATTTTGGCCGCTGTGCCGTGATTTATCGAGCGCTTTTGTTCTGTAATGAAAACAAAACGTATCAGTTGAAGCTTTTAACTGGAACCTTCTTGTTACAGAAATTACTTTCATTTACACAATGAGGAGGAAAGTAAAGACACGAAGTAAAACGGCTAAATACACTCGCTAATCTGTTGTTGTTTTTATCTGAATTTACAGATTATTTCTTTATTTCTACGCTACATTTATAATATATGTTTTGTGTAGATTATATTGACTTGTGACTCGACTCGGACTCGTATTTTGTGATTAGTGAACATCTCGGCTCTATAGTGTAGCTCTTTACCCCTCGCTTCTCTCTATAGTGCTGAACTGCAGCACGTTTAGTTGAGTTTGTCTCCATCTAGTGGCCGCCAGTGTGTACTGCATCTACATCTGCAGGACCGGACCTTTCACCAACCTGGTTTATCACGGGTGAACGGAAAACTGGACCGGGTGGTACAGAGGACAACAGAAGGGTTTCCAAGGGTTTTGTGATGTATCAAGAGCCACGGTATCCAGGGTAATGTCAGCATACCACCAAGAAGGACAAACCACATCCAACAGGATTAACTGTGGACGCAAGAGGAAGCTGTCTGAAAGGGATGTTCGGGTGCTAACCCGGATCGTATCCAAAAAACATAAAACCACGGCTGCCCAAATCACAGCAGAATTAAATGTGCACCTCGACTCTCCTGTTTCCACCAGAACTGTCCGTCGGGAGCTCCACAGGGTCAATATACACGGCCGGGCTGCTATAGCCAAACCTTTGGTCACTCGTGCCGATGCCAAACGTCGGTTTCAATGGTGCAAGGAGCGCAAATCTTGGGCTGTGGACAATGTGAAACATGTATTGTTCTCTGATGAGTCCACCTTTACTGTTTTCCCCACATCCGGGAGAGTTACGGTGTGGAGAAGCCCCAAAGAAGCGTACCACCCAGACTGTTGCATGCCCAGAGTGAAGCATGGGGGTGGATCAGTGATGGTTTGGGCTGCCATATCATGGCATTCCCTTGGCCCAATACTTGTGCCAGATGGGCGCGTCACTGCCAAGGACTAC
The DNA here is from genome assembly GCF_030014385.1 of Trichomycterus rosablanca. Classification (NCBI taxonomy): domain Eukaryota; kingdom Metazoa; phylum Chordata; class Actinopteri; order Siluriformes; family Trichomycteridae; genus Trichomycterus; species Trichomycterus rosablanca. Next base: position 55,826,542 of record NC_085991.1, on the reverse strand, counting down.
CGAACCATTCTGGAGGACCATGTGCATCCAATGGCGGTGCCGTGTATCAGGATGACAATGCACCAATACACACAGCAAGACTGGTGAAAGATTGGTTTGATGAACATGAAAGTGAAGTTGAACATCTCCCATGGCCTGCACAGTCACCAGATCTAAATATTATTGAGCCACTTTGGGGTGTTTTGGAGAAGCGAGTCAGGAAACGTTTTCCTCCACCAGCATCACGTAGTGACCTGGCCACTATCCTGCAAGAAGAATGGCTTAAAATCCCTCTGACCACTGTGCAGGACTTGTATATGTCATTTCCAAGACGAATTGACGCTGTATTGGCCGCAAAAGGAGGCCCTACACCATACTAATAAATTATTGTGGTCTAAAACCAGGTGTTTCAGTTATTTTGTCCAACCCCTGTATGTAAATATGTATTTTTTTTCTCAGCATTTTGCTTATTTGATAGTTTTAGTGTTGACACACAACAAAGGGCACAAAAATATCATTCAGTGCAACGACTAATTTATGACAAAATACACACACAAGGAACAATCTTATCCATTTCAAATGTATAAGTTTAGTATATCTCTTACAAAAGATTTAAAACCTCAGAAGAAACTGTACTTACTCTGTTTTGAATTTTCTGTGCATTGTTTGTACTCTAATGCGTCTTGGGATTTAGTTTATTTGTATACGAGATGTTTTTGCTACACATTCTATTCTATTTGAAACCCAATCAAACTCTGTTTTCTATGAAGCAGGCCTGGATTCTCTTGCATTCACATGAAAAAAAAAATATAATAATTACTTATTACAGTTATTTTAAGCAAATGTTTTTGTTGCACTGTATAATGATTTTATGTTGCACTGAATGACATACTCCAAATTATCCTGTTACATCAGAATATTCATGACTTCATTTGTTTTTAAGTTCTTTATTGATTAAAGTAGCAGTAGTAGAATGAAAATATGCCACACCAGTGGCAAGTATGTGTTATAATATTACTACATCATGAAAAAAGTAAGGCAATGAAAAACATAGCTAATGAAGCCATCATAACAACTTGTAAGGCACCAGAACAGTGTGGAAGTTTGGAATCTGTGTCATAACACATGAAAAAGTTGCTGCAGTAAATCTAAATTCATTCAGCAGTAAAAAACATTTGAAGTCACATTTTATTTCATGAACTGAACAAATGTTTTCCAGTCTTTTGTTGTTAACCTCGAGGTTCTTGCTGTACATGGCTTTGGTTCTGCGATTATGATTTTGACATCAGACTTAAGGTAGTAAATTTCATCAGGTGGATTTGGCCACACAAAGGAATTTCTGTTTTAATTTTGTAGCATGCAGCTAACTTGCACCTCATCTCCTACAGACAGCTGTACCTGCCCAACGAATGGCAGGTCATCGTACCTGACAATAACAAAATCTCAGGGACCACTTCATCAAAAACATCATTATTAATATTCATTGTAATTACTGCTCTTATTAAGGAAGACTAGAATGGAAAAAAGTGGTTTTAATATTTAAAAATAATTTTAAAACATTATATACAATGTCAGTATAACAATGTCATTATCAATTTAGTGCAACAGTGAAATTCTGTTGCACTGAATGACAGAAATTTTACTTTAGCACATTTTACAGTTATCCCAGTGGTTAGCAAAAGCTAACATTGACCTTAGCTCAAACACTTTTCTACACATATTCACATTTAAATGTTAATAACCTTGTTTGTTTACAAGATTAACCGTAATATTAGGTTTTCTGTGTTGTACTGAATGACACTCAGTTTTGTTCTTTAATGTACTGTCAGTAAAAAGGCATTTGTACAATTATGCCAAAGCAGTAAATTGTAAGTTTTACTTAAGATTAATTAGTTTTTTCTTAATGTTTTATTACTTAAAGAGGTAGGGGGACCGTTGCACTGAATGACATTTTGGGGGTTTCAAGGGTTATTTTTTCAAAAATCATACATTTTCCGTAAAAATTACTTTAGGTTTCAGTAAAGATGTACAAATGGAGTAGATTGAAGGTAAATCCACTTATATTAATATAATTGTATATTATTTATCAAGTGGGGACACTAAAAAGTTACGTCTCGTCTTTGACCCGTGTATGAGTGTGTGTGTGTACGTGTGTGTGTGTGTGTGTGTACGTGTGTGTGTGTGTGTGTGTGTACGTGTGTGTGTGTGTGTGTGTGTGTACGTGTGTGTGTGTGTGTGTGTGTACGTGTGTGTGTGTGTGTGTACGTGTGTGTGTGCGTGTGTGTGTGTGTGTGTGTACGTGTGTGTGTGTGTACGTGTGTGTGTGTACGTGTGTGTGTGTGTGTGTGTGTGTACGTGTGTGTGTACGTGTGTGTGTGTACGTGAGTGTGTGTACGTGTGTGTGTGTGTGTACGTGTGTGAGTGTGTGTGTGTGTACGTGTGTGTGTGTGTGTGTACGTGTGTGTGTGTGTGTACGTGTGTGTGTGCGTGTGTGTGTGTGTGTGTGTGTACGTGTGTGTGTGTGTGTGTGTACGTGTGTGTGTGTACGTGTGTGTGTACGTGTGTGTGTGTGTGTGTGTGTGTACGTGAGTGTGTGTACGTGTGTGTGTGTGTGTGTGTGTACGTGTGTGAGTGTGTGTGTGTACGTGTGTGTGTGTGTGTGTACGTGTGTGTGTGCGTGTGTGTGTGTGTGTGTGTACGTGTGTGTGTGTGTACGTGTGTGTGTGTACGTGTGTGTGTGTGTGTGTGTGTGTACGTGTGTGTGTACGTGTGTGTGTGTACGTGAGTGTGTGTACGTGTGTGTGTGTGTGTGTGTGTACGTGTGTGAGTGTGTGTGTGTGTACGTGTGTGTGTGTGTGTGTGTACGTGTGTGTGTGTGTGTACGTGTGTGTGTGCGTGTGTGTGTGTGTGTGTGTGTACGTGTGTGTGTGTGTGTACGTGTGTGTGTGTACGTGTGTGTGTACGTGTGTGTGTGTGTGTGTGTGTGTACGTGAGTGTGTGTACGTGTGTGTGTGTGTGTGTGTGTGTGTACGTGTGTGAGTGTGTGTGTGTGTACGTGTGTGTGTGTGTGTGTACGTGTGTGTGTGTGTACGTGTGTGTGTGCGTGTGTGTGTGTGTGTGTGTGTGTACGTGTGTGTGTGTGTGTACGTGTGTGTGTGTGTGTACGTGTGTGTGTGCGTGTGTGTGTGTGTGTGTGTGTGTACGTGTGTGTGTGTGTGTGTGTGTGTGTACGTGTGTGTGTACGTGTGTGTGTGTGTGTGTGTACGTGTGTGTGTGTGTGTGTGTGTGTGTGTGTGTGTGTGTGTGTGTACGTGTGTGTGTACGTGTGTGTGTGTGTACGTGTGTGTGTACGTGTGTGTGTGTACGTGTGTGTGTGTGTGTGTGTGTGTGTGTGTGTGTTAGGATGTAACCAGACCCAGTGCAACCTTCACTGGGACAGTCAATAAACATGAACGAATAAATGAATGGAAAACTAACAAATAAATAAATAAATAAATAAATGAATAAATGAATAAATGAATAAATGAATAAATGAATAAACGAATTAATTTTAAAAAATGAATTAATACATACATAAATAAATGAATAAAAGAATAAATGAATAATTAAATAAATAAATGAATGAATAAATAAATAAATGAATGAATGAATGAATAAATAAATTAATTAATTAATGAAATAATTAATAAATAAATGAATAAAAGAATAAATAAATAAATAAAAGAATAAATAAATAAATAAAAGAATAAATAAATGAATAAAAGAATAAATAATTAAATAAATAAAAGAATAAATAAATAAATAAAAGAATAAATAAATGAATAAAAGAATAAATAATTAAATAAATAAAAGAATAAATAAATGAATAAAAAAATAAAAGAATAAATAAATGAATGAAAGAATAAATAAACTGATAAATAAATAAATAAATAAATAAAAGAATAAATAAATGAATGAAAGAATAAATAAATAAACTAATAAATGAATGGAGGTAAAAGTTGAGATGAATCTTTATGATCTTCCTAAAATGTTGTTGATTTTATAATATTTAGTCCAGCACTTGATTTAATGATA
>NC_085991.1:55774989-55817489 GCF_030014385.1 Trichomycterus rosablanca | reverse complement strand
GTCGAAAGTATGTGGACACCTGAGCATGTCAGCCTCCAGCTCCTTTGTGTGGTCTACCCTCACAGCACGGTCAAAAGTATGTGGACACCTGAGTGTGAGCGTGTCAGCCTCCAGTCTTCTGAAAAAGCTGTGTGTGTGTGACTGTGGGGATTTGTGCCCTGTTAGTCTAAAACCACCAAAACATCAGTGAGGTTGAATGCTGAAAGGCCTGGCTCACAGTCAGAGTTCCGATTCATCCCAAAGCTGTTCAGGCTTGTTCACGCTCTGTCCTGGCTGCTCCCCACCAAGCTTTTTACAGATATCAGAGGAACAGATGAGGGCCTTCCCTAAACTGTTGCCGGTACTGTCACGTGGGAAGAAAGGACGCAAATGCAGAAGTAAATAAAAATAATAATATTTTATTTAATTATAAGGACAACAGAAAGATAAACAGCAAACGAAAAACAGAACACAAAAAACCCGATCGGAAACTCCGACGGAGCTGCTGGCGCAACTAAATGAAAAATAAACAAAGTGAAACCAAAACAGAAGGAAGCGGGACGCGAACCCCGGTCAGCCGCGTGGCAGCCGGGAGCGTTACCACCGCACTGTAGTGGTGCTGGAAAACGGGAGCGCGAGAACCTCTAATACGCTTAGGAGCGAAGGGAGAGGAGGGGAACTCCGAGGAGCGCTAGACCCAACACCGCGACTAACAATCGCAGTGACCGGTCGGCGCGCCCTGGATCGCGGAGCTGACACACCAATCTGAAACCAGAAAGAAACAAATAAACAAAGTTAGGCAGTTCTAGACTGCGGATTCGAACCGGGGTCTTTAGCACGGCAACCGCTTGCTCAGCGGAGTCGCCACCCAGCGGTTGGAGAATCCAATGTTCAGAATAACTGAAGGCACTGATGCCAGACTACCTTCAGCGCTTTAACACAGCGCTGAGTGAAACCGCTAACGCTAACTGCTAGCGCAAAATGAACTGCAGTTCGAGGACTGCACCGCGTCGCACCACACTATATCTACGAGACCAACAGAACATACCAGTTACCTCAAACCTTGCGGTTTTACTTACCCGAATGGCATACGCCACCAGGGCTACCAGCTAAGGCTACGAACGTGTGGACGAGCTGCCACCACGGACCGGAAAACAAACAAAGGTGCGACACCCGCTGCTGTGTGGAGCTGGCTTAAGTAGTCAGCCCCACGGCTGCGGGTGATCAGCACTAATTAGGAGGCCTGGTATAAGAGGCCTTTGTTTTCTGAGCTCTGTAATGTCTGCTTCGCTGGGAACCCGGGGCACGTTCACCAGCTACCACAGACCTCGTTATAGAACCCCCTCCTCTAGGGACAGCTCCTGAGGTCCCAAGACCCGCAGCTCGGTTGCGCCGGAACTCGCGGATCAGTTCAGGGTCCAGGATCTGGCGAGCCGGTACCCATGAACGTTCCTCAGGGCCGTAACCTTCCCAATCCACCAAGTATTGGGTGCTACCCTGAACCTTCCTGCTGTCAAGCAACCGGCGGACGGTGAAGGCAGGGGCACCCTGGATGATACGAGGGGCGGGAGGTTGGGGAGGGGGTAAAACTCCCCCGCACATAAATGGTCGGAGATGGGAGACATGAAAGGTTGGATGCACTTTCATACGGGGAGGAAGCTCCAACCTATACGTCACCGGATTAATCCGCTTTACCACCTTGAACGGACCAATGTACTTGGGTGCCAACTTATGTGGGGCACCTCGAACGGGGAGATCCCTCGTTGACACAAGTACTCGTTGGCCTGGCCGGAAGGTAAGAGCCGGCTGCCGCCTGCGGTCAGCTTTGCGCTTCACAGAGCGCTGGGTGGCCACAAGTGCCTGCCTAGCTTTGCGCCAGGCGGCGCGGCAGCGGCGGACATGAAGCTGTACAGACGGGACCGCTACCTGCTGCTCCTGCTCAGGAAAGAGCGGCGGAGGGTACCCGAACTGAGCCTCAAACGGTGACATTCCAATCGCCGAATGATGCAGGGTGTTGTGAGCAAACTCTGCCCATATCAACTTATCCGACCACGTGGTCGGATTCCCTGCCGTCAGGCACCTGAGCATCTTGCTCAGATCCTGGATCAGCCTCTCCGACTGCCCATTCGACTCCGGGTGGTAGCCGGAGGATAAGCTGGCCGTGGCGCCAAGAAGTTGGCAAAAAGCCCGCCAGCACTGGCTTACAAACTGTGGACCCCGATCAGACACAATGTCTGATGGGACCCCATGTGCTCTCACCACATGATTCAGGATGATTTGCGCAGTACCCATGGCGGATGGTAGCTTGGGCAGTGGGATAAAAAGGCAAGATTTGGTAAACCGGTCGACAATTACCAATACCGCCGTGAACCCTCTGGATTTTGGCAAGCCTGTCACAAAGTCCAGAGAAATGTGGGACCACGGTCTAGCAGGTATTGGCAACGGATGAAGGAGGCCCCGCGGGCGCTCTCTGGGTGTCTTGTTCAGAGCACACACAGAGCAAGCACGGACAAAGTCACGTACCTGGTTCTCCATCCCCGGCCACCAAAATCTTCGGCGCAGCAAGACCAGGGACTTAGTCACACCTGGGTGCGCCGAAAATGGGGAAGCATGGGCCCATTCAAAAACCTGACGCCGTACGGATGAAGGTACGTACAGTCTGTCAGGAGGTCCCCCACCGGGGTCGGGTTCAGCCCGGTGGGCATCCCGAATGACCTTCGATATGCCCCATGTGACTGGGGCCGCTATCAGGGTCGAGGGGATCACGGGATCAGGTCCGGTCTCCGGCCTGGTCGGTTCCCACTGTCTAGACAGAGCGTCCGGTTTGACGTTTCTGGACCCCGGTCTATAAGACAGTGTAAAATTGAACCTTCCAAAAAATAAGGACCACCGGGCCTGACGGGAGTTCATCCTCTTGACTTGCTGGATGAATGACAGATTTTTGTGATCCGTCCAGACAAGAAAAGGATGATTGGCCCCCTCGAGCCAGTGTCGCCACTCCTCTAACGCCAACTTAATGGCCAAGAGTTCCCTGTCTCCAACCGGGTAGTTCCGCTCGGCTGGAGTCAGGCGGTGCGAGAAGAAGGCACATGGATGCAGCTTCTTCTCTGGCCCCACTCTTTGGGACAAGACTGCCCCAGCTCCGACCTCGGAGGCATCCACTTCGACAACGAAGGGTTCCTCTGGGTCGGGCAACTGTAAAACGGGAGCAGTTGTCAAGAGTGTTTTTAGCTCGTCAAAAGCTTGTTGGGCCTGCACCGTCCATCGGAACGGACCTTTTCCTGTAAGGTCCGTTAACGGAGAGGCGACTGAGCTAAAGTTCTTAATGAAACGCCGAAAAAAGTTTGCAAAGCCCAAAAACCTTTGCAGTTGGCGTAAAGAACTTGGAGTTGGCCACTTCTCCACAGCTGATACCTTAGCCGAGTCCATGCGCAGGGTGCCCTCGGCCACTACAAACCCCAGGAACGAAACCGTGGGGGAGTGAAAGACTGACTTCTCCAGTTTGACAAACAAATGGTTGTCGAGCAAAAGCTGGAGAACTCGTCGGACATGCCCTATATGCTCGTCGATGGACCGACTAAAGATAAGAATATCGTCTAAGTAAACATAGACGAATTTACCAAGAGTCTCCCGCAAGACCTCATTGATAAATCTCTGGAAGACTGCGGGGGCATTCATTAACCCAAATGGCATCACCCGGTATTCATAGTGGCCAGTGGGCGTAATGAACGCAGTCTTCCACTCATCCCCCTGCCTGATCCGGATCAAATTGTACGCGCTGCGAAGATCGAGCTTGGAAAAAACAGAAGCTCGCTGAAGGGCTTCGAAAGCCGTGGCCATCAGCGGCAGCGGGTACCGATCCTTGATCGTAACGGCGTTCAGACCGCGATAATCGATACAGGGGCGCAGGGTGCCGTCCTTCTTGTTCACAAAAAAGAACCCTGCCCCAGCTGGGGAGGAGGAAGGACGGATGAACCCCTGTTTAAGTGCCTCACGCACATACTCCTCCATAGCCACCTTCTCTGGACCGGAGAGCGAAAAAAGGCGCCCTCTAGGAGGAGTAGTGCCGGACAAAAGATTGATGGCGCAATCGAACGGTCTGTGGGGGGGCAAGTCCTGCGCCCGGGACTTGCTAAAAACCTCCCGTAAGTCATGGTACACAGGGGGAACAGCTGCCAAATCCGGCACCTCCATCTTCGGTTCCGTCGGAGCAGAACTCGTGCCACCTTGCAGCAAACACGAGTCGCGACACCGCGTTCCCCAGATGAAGATTGATCCGGTGGCCCAGTCGATCTGAGGATTGTGTCTTTGCAGCCACGAATACCCCAAAACCACCTGGAGGTGAGGAACGTGAGTTACAAGAAAGGTAATCCGTTCCTCGTGGTTTTGCAGACGCAACGTGAGAGGTCTTGTCTGTTGGGTTATCGGGCTGCCCGCTACAGGTCGGCCATCCACCGCATGGACCGACACTGGTGATGCTAGCGGTTGGACCTCAATCCCCAGCCTGTGTACCAGATCGCTGTCAATGAAATTCTCCACCGCACCTGAATCGACACAAACCTGAAGGTTTGTGTTCCCGAGGCCCCAGGACAACCGGGCCTGCAAAAGCAGACCTTGGGCAGGGATGGTAGGTCGGCTCACTCCCGAGTCCCTGACTCGAGAGCGGCCTAGATGTTTTTCCGACCGCCGGGGTCGGGAGAACGAACCCGATGCCGAACGGGCATTGGCACGGGCTGAGCCCAACTGCATGGGTTCGGGATCCAGGGCCGGTGGAGGAGACTTAGGGGGCGCCAGCAAGCGGGTAAACGGGGGACAGGTACCCCGCTCCCGGATCCGCTGGCGAAGACGGGTATCGATGGCTGTGGCCAGCGTATAGGAGGCCTTAAGGGTCGTTGGGCAGTCCCTGGTGGCCAGCTCATCCTTTATCTTCTCCGATAAGCCACGATGAAAGATGGCGGTGAGAGAGCCCTCATCCCACCCACACTCCGCCGCTAGTGTCCTAAATTCGATTACGTAATCTACGACTGGCCGATTACCTTGGGTTAGCTCAAGTAAGCGTGGGCCTGCCTCGCGACCCCCCGAGGGGTGGAAGAAGGTCTCCTTTAAGGCCTCCTTAAAGGCGCTTTCGGATGAGCATTCCGGAGCGTTCTGCTCCCAGAGGGCGGTAGCCCATTCCAAGGCTCGGCCAGTCAAGAGAGAAACGATATAGGCAACCCTCGACCGCTCTGTGGGGTAGCGGGAGGGCTGCAACTCGAAGGCTAGCGCGCACTGGAGAAGGAAGCCACGGCACCTCTTGGCCTCTCCCGAATATCTTTCAGGAGGAGGAATGGGGGTGTCGCGGCTTCCACATCCTCCCGAATGGGGTGGGGGGTGTGGGCCGGCTCCTAAAGCTGGAGACTGCTGGCTAAGCGCAGCTACCTGCTGCGCCAATTGGCTAATGGCCACCTCGTGCCTGCCTAACGCCACACCCTGGTGGCGTAATACGTCGATAGGGGGTGGCGTTTCTGCTGCGTCCATGGTTGGTCGCACCTTTCTGTCACGTGGGAAGAAAGGACGCAAATGCAGAAGTAAATAAAAATAATAATATTTTATTTAATTATAAGGACAACAGAAAGATAAACAGCAAACGAAAAACAGAACACAAAAAACCCGATCGGAAACTCCGACGGAGCTGCTGGCGCAACTAAATGAAAAATAAACAAAGTGAAACCAAAACAGAAGGAAGCGGGACGCGAACCCCGGTCAGCCGCGTGGCAGCCGGGAGCGTTACCACCGCACTGTAGTGGTGCTGGAAAACTGGAGCGCGAGAACCTCTAATACGCTTAGGAGCGAAGGGAGAGGAGGGGAACTCCGAGGAGCGCTAGACCCAACACCGCGACTAACAATCGCAGTGACCGGTCGGCGCGCCCTGGATCGCGGAGCTGACACACCAATCTGAAACCAGAAAGAAACAAATAAACAAAGTTAGGCAGTTCTAGACTGCGGATTCGAACCGGGGTCTTTAGCACGGCAACCGCTTGCTCAGCGGAGTCGCCACCCAGCGGTTGGAGAATCCAATGTTCAGAATAACTGAAGGCACTGATGCCAGACTACCTTCAGCGCTTTAACACAGCGCTGAGTGAAACCGCTAACGCTAACTGCTAGCGCAAAATGAACTGCAGTTCGAGGACTGCACCGCGTCGCACCACACTATATCTACGAGACCAACAGAACATACCAGTTACCTCAAACCTTGCGGTTTTACTTACCCGAATGGCATACGCCACCAGGGCTACCAGCTAAGGCTACGAACGTGTGGACGAGCTGCCACCACGGACCGGAAAACAAACAAAGGTGCGACACCCGCTGCTGTGTGGAGCTGGCTTAAGTAGTCAGCCCCACGGCTGCGGGTGATCAGCACTAATTAGGAGGCCTGGTATAAGAGGCCTTTGTTTTCTGAGCTCTGTAATGTCTGCTTCGCTGGGAACCCGGGGCACGTTCACCAGCTACCACAGACCTCGTTATAGGTACAGTACATAATAGCTCTTGAGGCTTGGGTGGTGCAGCGCCTCTTATTAACCTTCACCTAACGTCCACCAACACTGAAACAACCTGACCTGGACCTGGACCTGGAACTAAACCTGGACCTGGAACTAAACCTGGACCTAAACCTGAAACTAAACTTAAACGTGGACCTAAACATGAACATGAACCTAAACCTAAACCTGAACCTGGACCTAAACATGAACCTGAACCTGGACCTGGAACTAAACCTGAACCTGAAACTAAACCTGGACCTGAACCTGGAACTAAACCTGGACCTGAACCTGGAACTAAACCTGGACCTGAACCTGGAACTAAACCTGGACCTGAACCTTAACCTTAACCTAAACCTGGAACTTAACCTGAAACTAAACCTGGACCTAAACATGAACATGAATCTGAACTTGGACCTAAACCTGAACCTGAACCTGGACCTAAAACTGAACCTGAACCTGGACCTAAACATGAACTTGAACTTGGACCTAAACATAAACCTGAACCTGGAACTAAACCTGGACCTTAAACTAAACCTGAACCTGAACCTGCACCTGAAACTAAACCTGAACCTGGACCTGGACCTAAACCTGAACCTAAACCTGAACCTGGACCTAACCCTAAACCTGAACTTGGACCTGAACATGAACCTGGATTTAAACCTGAACCTGGAACTAAACATGAACCTGAACTTGGACCTGAACATGAACCTGGAACTAAACATGAACCTGGAACTAAACATGAACCTGAACTTGGACCTGAACATGAACCTGGAACTAAACCTGGACCTTAAACTAAACCTATTAAACCTATTACTATTACTCCAGCATAGCACCGCTGGGATCCAGGGATCAGGGTTCGAATCCCAGTGACGGCTACGTCTGAGACAGGAAACTGTGGAAGTCCTGTGATAGACTGGAACAGCACCCACTGCAACCCTGACCAGGATAAATTAGTTGTAGAAGTGGCGTCCACATACTTTTGGCCACGTACAGCCGTGTATTGATGCAACACGACCCGCTCCATCCATCATGAATATTGGAACCCCTGGAGTTTCCGTGTGATCAGTGACGTTCGGGGTTCCGGTTCATCCCAGGAACTATTTTCTCTCTCCCTCCCCGGCCGGGATTTCGGAACAGTGCCGCCCCTCGCCTCTCCTCGCCCGCGCCCGGAGGCTGGCGCGTCTCCCGGCGACGGTGTCAGCAGTTACGCGGCGTCGCCGGTGGTCATCTATTTTTATAAAGCCCCTTAAATGAGGCGTAGTGTTGATCCTGGCACGGGGGTCAGACGCTGCCGAGATGGAGCCGTGAAACCAGAGCTGACGTTTAAACTGCAGACGTTTTACCCGCCGTCCACAAAATTAACGACACGCCCGCTTTCGGTAGCAGGTACGGCACAGACGCGGCGCTGAGGAGAAAGTATTGGCACCCGCTCTGATCTTCAGACGAAGCCTGAGAGCATGGAATCGTTCCCGGACAGGACGCCAATCCATCCAGCCTGAGCGCCCTGCTTTCCATTAATCATTTCTGTATATAGATGCCCGACCGGGTGATAGACTTAGACTTAGACCTTAGACTTGGCCTTCTGGAAAGTGTTTATGGTCAAATTGAGCATTCAGAACCTAACAGCACTGTACCTGTGAAGCACGGTGGTGGTAGTACTACACTTGAAGTCATGGTTTAGACATGCCCACGTCCCCAACCGGGGCAGAAAATCAACGATGTGACGGATGTTATGTTAGCGTGTTTGCATCAGTAGTTTAGGGAAGGCCCTGTCCCGTCTGTATCCTGTGCTTCATGATCTGTGCAAGAACTGGTTCCATTCAGGCTCCTCAGAACTTTGGTGCTGTTCAGGGAACCGACCCGGGTTCACGTTTGCACTGGTTTGTATTAGAAGCGAGGTGTGCCATCAGCAGGGGGCGCCGTACTGCACACACACAGGAATTAAACAGTAGTAGGAAGCTGGAGTGTGGAGATTAACTGCCGGAATTTGTGCCTCTGTTACAGATGTACAAACACGGATCAATCAGCTCTGCTACCGGTCGGCTGGGCGCCCCCTAGTGCCTGCAGCAGACAAAATCGGCCGCTAGTCTGCTGGCTGTGAAAAGACGGGACTAAAATTGGGCGGGGTCTTCAGTGCTGTGTAAGGACCCTGGTTAGTAACCCAAGGGAGGCTTGAGGGAGGGCGTGTCAGGAGAATATACCCTCTTCAGTACGCCATCGAGGTCTCCAGCAGAGGAAGGGGAACTGGCTACGACTAAACTGGGAAAGAAAGGGAGAAAATGCAGAACAACCTGCTGAGCTGTTAATTTTTAGTGAAAGGTTTGAATTAGGTTCCTAAAGTGGAACTGAACTGGTTCCACATTGGTCAAAAGGGTTCTCAGGGCCTTGAGGTGGGTGGTGGACAGTGGGGGGTTAATAAAGTGGAACTGAACTGGTTCCACATTGGTCAAAAAGGGCTCCCACAGCCCCGACCACAGTCCTATTAACTGGTCAGGTGGGAAGCTTGAGGTGGGCGGTGGTGGAGGGTTAATGAAGTGTAGGAACTGCTGTTGAGATGTTTGTTTTTGGTAACCGGTTCAAATTGGGTTCCTAAAGTGGAACGGAACTGGTTCTACGTTGGTCTAAAAGGGTTCCCAGTGCCTTGAGGTGGGGGGTGATGGAGGGTTAATGAAGTGGAGGAACTGCTGTTGATCTGATCCTGTTTATTCTTAGTGAACGGTTCAAATTAGGTTCTTAAAATGGAACTGAACTGGTTCCACATGGGTCAACAAGGGTTCCCAGTGCCTTGAGGTGGGTGGTGGACAGTGGGGGGTTAAATAGGTGTTGAGATGAACCTGTGGTGTAGGCCGTCCCCCGCCGCCACGTTTCTGTTGGGCGTTAGTGACGCCTGTTCCAGTAATAATCACCCGCTCTCACCGCCGAAAGTAAAAGTTGGTGCCACCTGAACAAAGGCGAGCGGGTAAACATGTTGTTGTGCTGTCGTCGGGCCTCGGCGCGGTCGTGTGGAAATAATTCTCACCTGTCCTCGTCAATCGTTCTCTTCTTTACCTTCCCGCCTGTAACCTTTAACTCTGAAATTCTTGCTGAGGACAAAGAGTCTGCTGAAAGCGCCTCCGGGGGCCGGACTCGTCCCTACACGCCGGCGTGAATTAGCAGAAGAATTTCACATGCTTGAGGAGAGAAAGGCGGCGCATGACGAGCCTTCGCTTCAGCTATGTGCGCAATTTCAGCGGCATTATATCATTATATAATTACATTCAGCGTAAAGCTGCTATTAAATCCTCTAAATCTGCCGAACGCACCGGTCCGACCGCACCGTCACTCAGACCGCTGGAACCTTTTAATTTGTGCTCGACAGATAACGCAGACGAGTCCAGAACATCGTAATTAGCATCGAATCACGCTGGAATCTTCTCTGAGAAATAATCATTATCTATTATTATTATTTTATTACTATTATTATTACATTTCTCACAGGTCACGGCGTGCCTCTGCTATTGAGGTTCAGATTCTCATTAAAAGCAGGACACGGTGCTCACTGGAACAGTTTAATCACACATAAATATCCAGATAATAAAAACACTAATATATATTTATTTATTAGGAGGGACGTTCAGGTTCAGTCTGTGCTCCAGCAGTCGGAGTCGGTTCTCTACGTGGTGACGTGATCAAACCCGACTGGAATGTTAAAGGAAAATGTAAAACCTGTCTGACGCTCATCCAGGTTTGAAAGTTACGCATGAAGAAGCGCTCGAGTTGCCTCGAGTTGCCACGTACACCAGCCCCGAAAACCAGGGGGGTAAATTCAGTCCAGTACCAGACCTAGACCAAATAAAAGTCCACTTAATATACTCGCGAAAAACCGGTGCAATCCGTGCAAAGAAAAACCACCACCACCACCAGCACAAACACCAGCACAAACACCAACACCAGGACAAACACAAACATCAGGACAAACACAAACACCAGCACAAACACCAACACCAGCACAAACACCAACACCAGGACAAACACAAAAACCATCACAAACACCAACAACAGCACAAACACCAACACAAACACCAACAACAGCACAAACACCAACACCAGGACAAACACAAACATCAGGACAAACACAAACACCAGCACAAACACCAAAACAGCACAAACACCAACACCAGGACAAACACAAAAACCATCACAAACACCAACAACAGCACAAACACCAACACAAACACCAACAACAGCACAAACACCGACACCAGGACAAACACAAAAATCAGGACAAACACAAACACCATCACAAACACCAACAACAGCACAAACACCAACACCAGGACAAACACCAGCACAAACACCAACAATAGCACAAACACCAACACCAGGACAAACACAAACATCAGGACAAACACAAACACCATCACAAACACCAACAACAGCACAAACACCAACACCAGGACAAACACAAACATCAGGACAAACACAAACACCATCACAAACACCAACAACAGCACAAACACCAACACCAGGACAAACACCAGCACAAACACCAACAACAGCACAAACACCAACAACAGCACAAACACCAACACAAACACCAGCACAAACACCAACAACAGCACAAACACCAACAACATCACAAACACCAACACAAACACCAGCACAAACACCAACAACAGCACAAACACCAACAACAGCACACACACCAACATAAACACCAGCACAAACACCAACACCACCAGCACAAACACCAACACAAACACCAACACCAGCACAAACACCAACACCAGCACAAACACAAACACCAGGACAAACACCAACACCAGCACAAACACCAGCACAAACACAAAAACCAGCACTAACACCAACACACACACACCAACACAAACACAAATACAAACACCAACATGAACATGAAACCCTCACTCACTCACTTAACTGCTTATCCAATCAGGGTGGGGAGGGGGGTGCTGGAGCCTCCCCCAGCTTTTCAATGGACGCAAGGCACACAGTAAAACCCTGGACGGGGTGCCAGTCCATCACAGGGCAGACACACACACACATACACACACACACACACACACACACACACACACACACACATACACACACACACACACACACACACACTCATATACACACACACACACACACATACACACACACACACACACACACTCATATACACACACACACACACACACACACACACTCATATACACACACACACACACACACTCATATACACACACCCATTCACCTGTAGGGCAATTCAGTGTCTCCAATTAACCTGACTGCATGTTTTTGGCCAAAAAATCCAGAACACTCTAGTAAACCAGTCCAAAACCAGTTAAAAACCAATCACTAACCTGCTATACAACCCCAGGAACCCTAAACCAGCCAAGAACCAATCAGAGTCCAGCTCAGATCCAAACACAAACTCTATTCAACACCTCCTAAACACACACAGCTTCAAAACAACCTGAAAACCACCTTAAGCACCCGACCGGCCCCAAAACATTCATCCCTCACTACTGCAGCCTCTCACCTCTGGCTTCCAATCTCAGCTCTGCTACTGTGGAGACATTAAGGATTAAAAGAGTGCAACAACAGTTAGCTTAGCATAAGCTCAGACTTAGCATTACAGCTACAGAGGTTTTGATGTTAGCCTGGGTAAAAATACTGTAAATAAGAGCTGTTCTTCCTGGATTAGCGCTACACTTTCTGTTTTTTTAACTGTTATGCTAAAAACGTATAGAGAACTCGGCGTGCTGGCGATGACAGCCGGGACAACGATGCTGCTCCTGTCAGATGTGACGGGTCTGGAGTAATTGCAACGGCAAGAAATCACTACAGACTTTATTGAAGACTAGAGCGGATAACAACTCTATTATTATTTAATTGTTTATTTATCTATTTATTACCACTGTATGACTTTTAGATCATTCAATTCTGTGTTTGTATGATTTGTGTAAATCGTGTATTTATTTAAAGTATCCTCCAGACCACCCAAGAAGGATGGGCCCTGTTGAGTCTGGTTCCTCTCAAGGTTTCTTCCTGTAATTTTCAGGGAGTTTTTCCTTGCCACAGTCGCCCTCGGCTTGCTCAACAGGGGTTTTTGTATCTGTTGGTCCTGGATTTTGTAAAGTTGCTTTGAGACAATGTATATTGTAAAAAGCGCTATATAAATAAACTTGACTTGACTTGACTTGACTTGACTAGATAAATGCTAGCTCAGGGTTAGCATTACAGCTAAAGCAGTTTTGAGAATGCTAGCGTAAATGTTTTGGATGATGTATTTGGATTTAGAACACACATCTTCTGAATTTAAACAGACTAATACTGGTACAGAAGAGTAGGATTTCAGATTAGCAAATTAGCATGATATTGGGCTAGCATAACAGAGCGAAAGAATATAAAGGAGGGTTAGCGTTAAGGTTAGCATTCGTTATCTCATATCCACGGCGGCTTGTGTAGCATCTAGCTCATGAAAACGTTTACCCTGAATATAAGAAACGCTGCATTCCATGACAGGCGCTAAACACTGAGGGTAAGGGAGTTTAGCGGATCAGCTGCCAGCGCAGGTAGCTCAGGGCTAGCGTCAGGACCGCGGCAGCATAATTATCCGGCTTGTTCTCTCCACCCCGTCCGGTTTGAAGGAGCCGGAGTTGCGTAAGACTGTTCAGGTATCAAAGGTGTGTTATGGCTAATTATCAGATCATTTAGGAGATTACGGAGCGCCCGGGGAGAGACGGCCGTAAATTCGTCTGTTTGATGCTAGCGTGTTATCACGCGCGCCTCTCCCAGGCTAGCCCGTTGCTGGTGCGATTCTTTTGGAAGGCGTTGTAAACAGATGCCGTTGCGTCAGAGCCGATTCCCAAGCCCCCCCCCCCAAACCCCCTGGACCGCGCTTCCATCCGGCTAAACTGGCTGGTCTACAAACAGAAAGCTGGCAGGAGATGTTAGCAGCACCGGCGCATCATCAATCTCGGCGTGCTGGCGATGACAGAGCTGTAATTTTCTTCGGAGGGATGAATGAGGCTGAGCGACGACTGGATCATGATTGTGTTGTATAATGTCAGGAGCTTCATCACTCTTACAACCCGTCCGTCTCCCTGCACACACCACCTGTCCACAGGCTAATTCGGACACGCCCGTCGCTAGCAGGTGCATGAACTCCTGCAGCCCTGTACTCGTAGTGGACAAGAACACTGGAGCTGGAATCGCTCGTACCTGGGAGCTCTGGTGTGGTCTGGTATGGGAGGGGTGCTGGTTGGAGTCCCACCGCTGCCAGCTTGTCACTGACGGGCCCCTGAGCGAGGCCCTCAACCCTCATTTGTTTGGAAGGTGTCTGGTCACAATTGTAAGTCACGAGCTTGGTCGTGTAGGGCAGCGGTTCCCAACCTTATTTTCGTCTCATAACATTCATGACATCATAAGAAATCTCATAAAATTCATGACATCACAAGAAATCTTACAAGAATGATGACATCACAGGAAATCTTATCAGATTTATGACATCACATGAAACCACATACAGTCCCCTCCAAAAGTATTGGAACAGTGAGGCCAATCCCTTTATTTTTGCTGTAGACTGAAAACATTTGGGTTTGACATTAAAAGATGAATATGAGACAAAAGATCAACATGTCAGCTTTTATTTCCAGGATCTGATACACAGTTCAGAAGATAGCACCTTTTGTCTGAACCCACCCATTTTTCTTGTTAGCAAAAGTATTGGAACATGTGACTGTCAGGTGTGTCCTGTTACCCAGGTGTGTCCTGTTACATTGATTATTTAAACAATAAATAGCGCTGAACGTCTACACTCAGTTTCAGATTTGGGTTTTGCCTGTGCAGACTGTGCATTTATAGTTAGAGGAGTAACCAACATGAAAACCAGAGAGCTGTCTATGGGTGAAAAACAAGCAATTGTGAAGTTGAGAGAAGATGGAAAATCAATCAGAGCCATTGCACAAATATTGGCCATAGCCAGTACAACCGTTTGGAATGTCCTGAAGAAGAAAGTCGTCACTGGTGTACTAAGTAACAGATGTGGAACAGGTAGACCCAGGAAAACAACAACAGTAGTTGATGACAAAAATGTTGTGCGTGCTGTAAAGAAAGACCCTAAAACAACTGTTAGTGACATCAGCAACAACCTCCAGAGGGCAGGAGTGAAGGTATCACAATCTACTGTTCGCAGAAGACTTCATGAACAAAAGTACAGAGGCTTCACCAGAAGATGCAAACCACTAATGAGCAAGAGGAATAGGAAGGCCAGGCTGGAATTTGCCAAGAAGTACAGATAAAGTTTTATGGACTGATGAGACAAAGATGAACCTTTACCAATGTGATGGAAAGGCTAAAGTTTGGAGAAAGAAGGATCTGCTCATGATCCCAAACATACAAGCTCATCTGTGAAACACAGTGGAGGTAATGTCATGGCTCGGGCTTGCACGGCTTCTTCTGGGACGGGCTCATTGATCTTCATTGATGATGTCACGCATGATGGCAGCAGTACAATGAACTCAGAAGTCTACAGAAACATTTTGTCTGTTAATTTAAAGAAAGATGCAACCAAACTGATTGGGAGATCCTTCATCATGCAGCAAGATCATGACCCAAAACACACCAAAACTACAGAGGAGTTCATCAGGGGCAAGAAGTGGAAGGTTTTGGACTGGCCTAGTCAATCTCCAGACTTAAACCCTATAGAGCTGCATTTTACCTGCTAAAGAGGAGACTGAAGGGAGTAACCCCCCCCCCCCCACCCCCAAAACAAACACCAACTGAAAGAGGCTGCAGTAAAAGCCTGGAAAAACATCACAAAAGAAGAATGCAAAAGTTTAGTGATGTCAGTGGCTCACAGGCTTGATGCAGTTATTGCAAGCAAAGGATTTGCAACTAAATATTAAGTCTTATTCACTTTCATCTGTTTTAAGTTGATCTGTTCCAATACTTTTGCTCACAAGAAAAATGGGTGGGTTCAGACAAAAGGTGCTATCTTCTGAACTGTGTATCAGATCCAGATGTAAATACCTGGAAATAAAAGCTGAAATGTTGATCTTTTGTCTCATAGTCATCTTTTAATGTCAAACCCAAATGTTTTCAGTCTTCAGCTAAAATAAAGGGATTGGCCTCACTGTTCCAATACTTTTGGAGGGGACTGTATAATTTATGACATCATAAGACATCTCATAAGATATATGACATAAGAACTCCCCTAAAATGTATAACATCATAAGTTTTAATAAGATTTATGACATCACAAGAAATCTCATAAGATTTATGACATCATAAACTCTCTCATATGATTTATGGCATCACAACATCTTACAGGATTTATGACATCATAAGATCTCATAAGATTTATGACATGACAAGGAATCTCAGATTTATTACATCATAATATTTAATAACAATTATGGCATAATATCTTATAAGATTTATGACATCATAAGATTTAATAAGAGTTATGACATCATAAGAAATCTCTTGTATATAGGCTGATTGATTTTCCCATCACATGTGATTATTTTTAGTTTCTGATAATAATGAAATGAATCGGAACCCCTCTGGGCTCAGTGAGGCCTTGTAGTGGGGGGGCGGCCCCCAGGTCGAGAACCAGAGTTTTAGATGATACTTTTCCAGCGTTTACAGAAGCACCGAGAAACTCAAACTTCTCCAGTTCAGGTAAAGTCCAGGAGCACCAGGAGCAGATCTCAGCAGATCTCAGCAGATCTCAGGCGGTGCAGTGGGTGATTCGGTTTAGTGATTAAATGATTAAAATATTAAACCATATTTCCACCTGGCCCAGGTTCCCCTGCCCCGCCCCGCTGCTGCTGCCCGAGGCTTTCTGAGAAATGTCAGGAGGGTCAGGGACCGTACGGGACAATGTTTAACAGACGTGAACATTAATAACGGCAGAAATATGTACAGAGTTCACCGAGAACCTGAACCAGCTCAGAGCCCGGAGCGTCACCTGACATTTAACTCAAATCACGTCCACTGTTCCAAACACGGGGGGTGAGGAGAAACATCCAGAGTTCCAAATAGGCCGAAGACGCATCAGAAATACAGATCACATGCACGAAGTTTGGACAAACAGCATCAGCAAGGTGGAACAGTGGGCGCAAATGAGAGTCACACATCAATACGGGCAACTCAATGACCTGGTCTCAGAGCAGCAGTTGGCAAAACTGGTCCACATAGATGCCACATGGTGTATATAGCACAAAACCTGGACCCCTGAGCAACACGAAGCTCCAAACCACAAGGTTCTGCTGCAGCTGTGAGGTACGGTGAAGGAGGCATAATGGTACAAGCAGCATCTGATGGGAATCATCAATTCTAGAAGACCAGGCGCACCCTGTGGTGCAAAGCTGGGCTGAAGTGGGCTAGTGTTTCAATCCTTGAAGATGTGAAGCTATCCAAGCATTTTCCTGCCCACTGGCCCCTGAAGTTGGCTGGCATGACCACCCCCGAGGGCACCGCCCGGCTGGCGACCAGCTAAAACCAGCGTGTTGGCGCGGTGCTAGCACTGCCATAACACTTCAGCACTAAAACAACGCTCTCTCAGTCTGGTATCAGATGTAGAGATGAAACGGAGCCCGGTCACGCCAGTCCTGAGCGTGATGAAACGTCTCTGTGAACGCCGATGCGTGAAGCTAAGTGCATCTGGCTCCGTCGGCGGGATTTAATGATTAGCGAGATGGACGCCGGGCGCGGTTATCGGGGAATAGATCAGAGCAGGTGAAGCGCGGTGGAGGGTTTGGTGCTGCGCTCGTAAACTCCGGTTACTCCATATTTCCTCCTAGAGTCGCTAACCACGAGAAGCCAACGTCACGTCCCCGGATCATCTGTACAAACAGCCGTCACGTGGAACAGTGGTCCTCATGCCAAGGTCAGTGTGAAACCCAGACGGAATCCAAGAAGCATCAAGAACGGGTTTGTTATGAAGCTGTTGTAAAGCTGCAGGGACGAAGGATCCTGGTGGAAAAACACCACCTTAAATCTGCACAGACCCTCTAGGAGAAACCCAACAACACTGTACCTACTGTTGAACATAGTGCTGGTGCTGCCTCGATGCGGGCGGAGCCGGTGCATCTCGGAAAGCGAATTAAACAGGTTAAAAAATTCGGTTTGATGCGGGCGGAGCCGGTGCATCTCGGAAAGCGAATTAAACAGGTTAAAAAATTCGGTTTGATGTCCGATGTTGGTGTCTGATCCCGCAATTACTCAAACGTCCTCCCTTCATTTAGTCATTTCCGATTGGGAAACTGCAACTCGCTGCCTTAAAAATAAATGTTAAAATAAATATTAAATAAAAATAAATGTATAAAAATAAATAAAAATAAATGTGTAAATAATAAATAAAATAAATGTATAAATAAAAATAAATGTTAAAATAATAAATAAAAATAAATGTTAAAATAATAAATAAAATAAATGTATAAATAATAAATAAAAATAAATATTAAAATAATAAATAAAAATAAATGTTAAAATAATAAATAAAAATAAATGTGTAAATAATAAATAAAAATAAATGTATAAAAATAAATAAAATAAATGTTAAAATAATAAATAAAAATAAATGTATAAAATAAATAAAAATAAATATTAAAAAAATAAATAAAAATAAATGTTAAAATAATATATAAAAATAAATGTGTAAAAAATAAATAAAAATAAATGTAAAAAACAGCATTTGGGTGTAACCAGCTACTCAGTCCACCCGTAAGCCAAAAGCTTCCTAGACAAACTGGGAACATTTCAGACTCCGCCCTGAACAGTGACTGGCCAGGTGAAGCTTGATTATGCTTAATAAGTGCAGGAAATGATCTGACCTGCTCCCCCTGGTGGTTGGTGTAGGTGTGGCAGGCTGGGAAACTGTAACTTGCTGCCTTAATAATAAAAATCACAAACGTAAAAGACAATAAAGCCTCAGAGCTGATATCTGTTATACACTAGGGTGTTGCTAGTGGTGTAACCTCGGTATCCAGGGTTCGAATCTCAGCAGTGCTATCAGACGAAACAGTCGAGCCGTTAGTAGGTGCACTCGTCAGTGCTCTCAGTGCAGGTCCCAAGCCTGGATAGAAACAGGAGGGTTGGGAGGTACGGGGACCAGATCTGCTGTGGTGACGCCTAAATTTACAGGAGCAGCCGAATTTAAAAATGCGGTGCTAAATCTCAGTCGCTACGCCGCTAACATGAATACCTGGCGGTAACGAGCTGGCGGAGGAGGAACGTGCTGAGTGATGACGCCAGCGGCTTGTCATGTTCTTACATCATGGAAAACGTTTATAATCAGACCTGCTGAATTCAGATTCCACCGTCAATCTCTCACACACTGTTTGGGTCAAAAGTTTATAGACGCTCACACTCAGGAATGTGCGTTTTGTGGCATTCGTGGAATTTCTGCGTCTCTTTTTTTCTGTGACTGAATGTGGGTGGAGCGCGTTCTTCTGTGTCACTGGAATTCTTTTATACGCTCACTGTCACCAGCTTACAGGATTAATGCGCTGGTGTATGAGTAAAAGTATTGGGACGCCCCTATTATAAAAAAGAAAAAGATATGCTTCAGACAATGCCGCAACTGTTTAGGGAAGGCCCTTTCCATAAATAAAATAATAAAAATAAATGCACAAATAGTAAATAAAATCAATGTATTACAGATAAAAATAAATAATATATAAATAAATAATAAATAAAAATGTATAAATAATAAATAAAATAAATATGTAAATAATAAATAAAATAATTGTGTAAATAATAAATAAAATAAATGTGTAAATAATAAATAAAATAGTGTAAATAATAAATAAAAATAAATATGTAAATAATAAATAAAATAAATGTAAAAAAAATAAACGTGTAAATAATAAATAAAAATAAATGCATAAATAATAAATAAAAAATAAAAAATAAATGATAAATAAAATTAAATGTGTAAATCATAAAAATGTGTAAATAATACATAAAAAGGATAAATAGTAAATAATAAATGTATAAATAATAAATAAAAATAAATGTGTAAATAGTAAATAAAAATAAATATGTAAATAGTAAATAAAATAAATTTATACATAATAAATAAAAATAAATGTTTAAATAATAAATAAAAATAAATGTATAAATAATAAATAAAAATAAATATATTATCAATCAATAAATAAAAATAAATGTATAAATGATAAAGAAAAAAAAATGTGTAAATAATAAATAAATTTTTTTATTAATGATAAAAAAATAAATGTATAAATAATAAATAAATATAGCATGTAAATAAAAAGAAAATTAATTGTATAAATGATAAATAAAAATAAATGTATAAATAATAAATAAAAATAAGTGTGTAAATAACAAATAAAAATAAATGTATTAAAGATAAAGATAAATAATACATAACACATAAAATAAATGTATAAATAATAAAGACAATTGTATAAATGATAAATCAATTAATGTTTAAATGTAAATTTAAATAAATGCATAAATAATAAATAGAAATAAATGTATAAATAATACATAGAATTAATTGTATAAATGATAAATAAAAATAATAAAAAATAAAAATAAATTACAAATGTGTAAATAATAAATAAAAATAAATGTGTAAATAATAAATAAACGTAAATGTATAAAAAATAAAAACAAATAAATTTGTAAATTATAAATAAAAATACATGTCTAAAAATAATACGTTTAAATAATAAATTAAAATAAATTTTTAAACAATAAATAAAATTAATGTGTAAATAATAAATTAAAATAAAAGTGTAAATAATAAATACATACATGTATAAATAATAAATAAAAAGATTTATTAAATATAAAAAATAAATAATACATGTATAAATGATAAATAAAATAAATGTATAAATAATAAATAAAAATGATGGGTAAATAATAAATGTAGGAATTATAAATAAACATAAACGTTTAAATAATAAATAATAAATGCACAAATGATAAATATAAATAAATGTATGAATAAGAAATATTAAATGCATAAATTATACAGCATGAGTAATCAGCATGATCAGTGCCCAGCCATACAAATACAAATGCTGTCATCTTTTGACGGAACGGCACAAATTCCCACAGACAGAGAGGTCGCCGTTGTTCTAGCTGAGAAGGTCACACGCTACACCCGTTATGGACCACACGTCTTTTTGCCAAGGTCGAGAAGAAAACACAAACCGTCTGTGGGAATGTGAGTATGAGGGAGGGGAATGTTTACAGTCGAGCAGGCTGTTTACCAGCATGAGCTCAGAACCTCAGAAGATTAAAGACTCTGTTTTTTTTTCTTGGTCCACGTGATGAGCAAGGTGACGATTGTGAAACAGAATCTCGTTTCCTGCACGGCAGCCTCAACGCCCGTGGTAATCCTGGGTAAAACTGGCTTGACTGTGAACAGTGTCAGCCATGTTTTAGCTTGTTAGCTTCCTAATTTAGACCAGCTTGATGGTTCCTGGAAAACATCTGAACATCTGGGCAGATTTAAGTTCTTCTCTGAATCTGTTGGGATACAAACTTCAGAACTTTAAACACCAGTTTAATCACTCAGGCTGGCGTCTATATACTTTTGACTCAGCAATGAACTTGAAGGAACTCAGATCCATGATTTAGTTCCAGTGAGAGTAAAGGAAGTCGCAGAAACGACTCGAGTTCCAGAAGTGTAGTGAGATACGTTCCTCACGTTCTCCTTGGCTTGGTTCTGCTCTCTCTCGCTCTCTCTCTCTCTCGCTCTCTCTCTGTTTTTGGGTGGGTGTGGGTGGACCCGTCTCGGTGCTCTCTCCACCCCCCTAGCTCTAATAGTCCTGGCTGTGTATGTGGATTTCCCAGCAGCAGTAGCACAGGCTCAGGCTCAGCGCAATGATCTGCTGCAGAGTGGCTCCAAAATGCTGGATGGACGTCTCGCCGTGCTGGCATGGAGGACCTTCTCGCTGGTAGTGGCGCTCTGCAGCCTCCCTCCGCCCTCCTCAGCGTACTTCGGGTAAGAGCATGACTGATCTTACTTTTGTGGAGCTGCTGGTGGAACTTTTCTGCTGGGACGTTGTGGAGCGTCTCTGGATCTGGACAGGCAGTGCATCTGCTGGAGGATCTGAAGGATCTGGACTCCTCGTGCTGATGTGTGTGTAGATCCTTCAGCTCCTTTATTTTACATGTTTATTTAGAGTGGAAGAGTGGTCACCAGAGTGTCTCTGATCTGAGGTTCTCTCAGTCAGTTCTGTCTGGTGATTGTGTCCATGCTTCTCCTGATGCAGTTCCTACACCTTCTGGATGGTTGTTGGTTATTCAGGTGCGTCCCAACTTGTGACTGTTATTTAAATACAATCTCAATTACTTATTGAGATGGTGCTTTTACATGTGATGTGTTTGTTCAGGAGCTGGTGGTGTTGATCATAGTGGTGTTGTGCTGATCATGGTCATGTTGTTTGTGGTTCTGTTAAAGGTGGTGTTGAACATGGTGGTTTGTTTGTATGACAGTTGTGTAAATGGTGGTGTTTATCATGATTGTGTTGTGTTGATTGTAAAGGTGTTAAACATGATGGTGTTGATTGTGGTGGTGTTGATTATTTTGGTTTGTTTGACAGATGTGTTAATCATGGTTGGGTTGATTATGGTGGTGTTTTATCATGATTGTGTTTATTCTGGCTGTGTTGATCATGGTTGGTGTGTTGATGACAGTTGTGTTAATTGTGGTGGTGTTAAAGATGGTGGTGGTGTTGAACATGGTTGTGTTTATGACAGTTGTGTTAATCATGGACGTGTTGTGCTGATTGTGGTGGTGTTGATGGTGGTGTTGATCGGGGTGGTGTTGTATTGATTGTGGTTGTGTTGTGTCGATCCTGAATGTTAATCATGGTGGTGTTGTAGTGGTGTTTATCATGATTGTGTTAATGATGGTAGCATTATGGTTGTGTTGATCGTGGTTGTGTTGATCATGGTGGTGTTAATCATGGTTGATTGATTATGGTGGTGTTTATTGTAATTGTGTTAATGATGGTAGCGTTGATCATGGTTATGTTGATCCTGGTTGTGTTTCGTTGATTGTGGTGGTGTTGAACATAGAGGTGTTTATGACAGTTGTGTTAATCATGTTGGTGTTTATGACAATTGTGTTGATTGTGGTGGTGTTGAACATGGTGGTGTTTATGACAGTTGTGTTATTCATGGAAGTGTTGTGCTGATTGTGGTGGTGTTTATGACAGTTGTGTTGATCATGGTTGGATTGATTATGGTGGTGTTTATTGTGATTGTGTTAATGATGGTAGATCATGGTTATGTTGATCCTGGTTGTGTTTTGTTGATTGTGGTGGTGTTGAACATAGAGGTGTTTATGACGGTTATGTTGATCCTTGTTGTGTTGTGTTTATGACGGTTATGTTGTTCGTGTTGATGGTGTTAAAGATGGTGGGGGTGTTGATGATGATTGTGTGGATCATAGTTGTGTTAATCATGGTGGTGGTGTTAAACATTGTGGTGTTTTTTATGGTTGTGTCAATCATGGTGGTTGTTGTGGTGATCATAGTTGTGTTTATGACGGTGGTGTTTATGATGGTTGTGTTGTTCGTGTTGATGGTGTTAAAGATGATGTGGTGTTTATGACAGTTGTGCTAATCCTGGTTGTGTTGGTGGTTGTGTTGATCATGGTGGTGGTGTTGAACATTGTGGTGTTTTTATGGTTGTGTCGATCATGGTGGTTGTTGTGGGGATCATAGTTGTGGTAATGCTGGTGTGTTGATGATGATGGTGTTGATGATGATGGTGTTAATGATGGTTAATGAGTGTATAAGATGGGACTGCGGTTCCTCAGGTGGATAGATGATACGTTGTTGTTGTATTATTATTATCTGATGATAAAAACACTTCTGTCCCAAGTATTCTGGAACGTTCCGTCTTTCCTCTGTTTCCTTCTCATTTCCTCTCCCTCGTTCTCCTCCTTCCTCTCTCTTTAATCAGTGTGAAGGTTTGGGGTTAGTGGAGGAGTCATGATTCCAGAGCAGGTTCCTCTCAGGGTTTTTCGTCCTGACCTTGGCAGGAGACCACTGTTCCATGTGCTTATGTTTTTGGGACCTGACATTGCTCAGTAGTGGCTCCATGTGACGTTCCTACCATGTGAGATCTGCTCCGAGCTTTGTAGACTGATGCTCGTGGCTAAACTAGCCATGTTTACAGCGTATGGGCAGAGAGAAGTTGCGTACGGTGGATCTTTCCATGGATCATCTCAGTTTGTGTCCATATATTTTTAACCCATCGGTTCACCTATACTGATAGTGTGACTGACTGGTGGAGAAGCTCTGGAAGCCTCATGGATTGTTTATTATTCTTCATTGTCTGCTCTTACTTGTTTATTTTCATTCTTCTAAAACCCAAATTCCAATAATAGTTGGGACGGGCGTGTTTATCCAAGTGTTCTTTAGTGGTTTGGGATCTGAGGACTCATTCTTGTTGATGAAACTCTTCAGCTGATCAACAGTCCAGGATCTCAGTTCTTCTATACTGTGCTGTATAAACCTCCAGGTCTGGACTGCAGACAGGCTGGTCTAGCATTTGTGCTCTCTCACTATAAAGCAATGCTGTTGTAACACCTGCAGAAGGTGGCTTGGCACTGTCTGCCTGAAACAAGCAGGGACGTCATCTAGATGAAAATGAGTTTGTACCCTCAGTATTAATGGAACCTTGACAGCAAGTGTTCCTCTGTTCCTCCGGCTGAACCTCCTCTATTAAACCCGCTTATATTTCAGTGTTAAGGGCCTCACTCAGGGGCCCACAGATTCTTCTAATGAACTTTAAAGTACCTTCAGCACTGAGCCACCACCACTGCTCTAGATTCTCTATTTTATTTTATATTTATACATTCTCTATTTTCTTCTTTATTGTTGCTGTTTCAGTACCTTTCATTAGTAACCATGTGGACTTACTTAAAAAAATTAAATTAGTATATTAATATTAAAATTAAACACAATGTGAAAATGTGTTTAAATGAATTAAAAATGAATAAATAATAATATAATAATTATTTAAAAAATACAAAAGAAATAACAATTAATAATAAATAATAACATAATGGAATTAATAATAATAATAATAATAATATAAATGCAATAATAAAACAATTATTAATATAATACCTTAAAAAATAATAATAAATACTAATAATATTAATATTAATAAATATTAAATAATAACAATATAATAATATTATTACATAATGTAATAATATAATAAACACTACCAAATAATGTAAAATAAAATAATTAAAAATATAGATACTTAACAAATAATAATAAATTATTACATAATACTATTAATAATAATAATAATAATAAAAATAGAAAAATACATAATATAATAATATAATGATTATTATTAACATTACTATAATAACTAATATAATATAATAATAATTAATATTAAATAATAACATTAGAATAATATTAATAATAATGTAAAATATAAAAAATAATATTACATAATGTAATAATAAAATGAACACTAACAAATAATGTAATAATAAAATAATTATTAATATAGTTACTTAACAATTAATAATAAATATTATAACAATAATTAATAACATTAATATAATAATAAAGAATATAATTAATGATAACTAATAAAATAATACAGAACATAATAATAATAATAATAATAATAATAATATAATAATATAAGCGCCCAGGGGCGCAGCGGGATATCCACTAGCACACCAGTGCCAAGATTCCGTACTCCTCGGTTTGAAACTCGCCGTTGCCACCGGTCGCCGTCTAGCGGGCATAATTGGCAGTGCCTGTAGCAGACACGTCTCTGCTAGGGCGGGATGACTGGACTATGTGGGCAGGGTCTTCAAACGCTGTGTAAGGACCCTGATTAGCAGATAGAGGCGCCTGTGCAGAATGCATGGGTGGAAAAGGGTTCTGCTAAGGGCTATGCATGGGTCGGAGGAGGCGTGAGCAGCAATATACCCTCCTCACCTACAATCAGGGATCCACCAGCAGGGGGAGACAAACTGACTACGATAAACTGGGAGAAAAATGCAAGAAATAAAATAGAAAAAAAATTATATATAGGTTATTATTAACATTAACATAATAATTAATAACAAACTATATATTATAATAATTAATACTAATATTAATAAAATAATTAATTATAAATGATACAATAACATACTAAATAATAACAAATAATAAATCATTTGTTTCACTTTTTTCTCTAATTCTTTCGTGTTTTTTCTCTCTCTCTCATCTCTTCGTTTCTCTCTGTTTCTTCTAGTCTCTACTCTTACTGACTGTTGTTCTTGATTTTATTTGTTCTTGTTTATTTGTTATTTTATTTATTATTTATTGATCTGTGTTCAGTCTCTCGTTGTTCTCTCACCTCTTGTTTACCTGTTTTGAGTTCAGTAGGGTTTATTGGAATGAACTTTAATCTTTTGCTCTGTAATTAAAATAATATTCCAGTGCGGCCGGATGCCATTCTCTTAACGACTTATTAAAGCTGGGCTAAAAACAGCACTGATTTAGAGCTTGGCCACGCCCACAGTTGTTGTTTTTAAACCCATTCCAACACCAGAAGACTTTGATCCACAACACACCCTAAACCCTGCTTCAAACCCTGCTTCAGACTGAAGTAAACAAGCTTAGTGTAGGGGGTGAATGGGTCAGGAATAGGCTTACCGTTTGCTCCAGTGCAGCGTTCTTCACTTTTCTGTCCTGTCCAGATATTTCTGCTCATGCTACAGTACTGTCCAACTCTTCTGTGAGGAACCACGTCACTCTTCACTCCCGTCGTACACTAGCCCACTACTGCTGAGATCCAGGATCCAGGGTTCGAATCTTAGTGGTGCTATCGGCCAGTCCGGTGTCTGCATGGACATGATTAAAACAGCCTAGTCACGGGGAGGTGCACTCGTCCCAGTGATGCACTCTTCGCTCCAGTGCAGGTCCCAAACCCGGATAAATAGGAGGGTTGTAGAGCAGCTGAAACTGGTTTATTGGAAAAGCAGATTGGAAAAGCTCAGGGGTCCAACAGTGTCAGCTTGATATTGGTAGGGCTTTAACCAGCAACCTTTCGACCACTGGTCCAGAAGTTAGGTAACTTTCAGCTGAATCTGGGGCTGAAACCAGTAAGATGGGAGTGGTCCTCAAAACTGGACATCTTAAGGTAAAGTGGTCCAGGATACACAGTGGGGGTCCAGGAGAAGAACCTCTTCCATCTTTATTTGATTTCTAAAGTTTCACTGATCAACTACATTCTCCACAAAAGTCAGGACGGGGGCAGAATAAGAGTGAGACAGATGTGGATGTAGATACAGATGTAGATACAGATGTTGATATTGATAAAGATGTGGATGTAGCTATAGATACAGACATAGATGTAGATACAGATATGGATGGAAATGTAGATGTAAATACAGATGTGGATGTAGATACAGATGTTGATACAGATATGAATGGAAATGTAGATGTAAATACAGATGTGGATGTAGATACAGATGTTGATACAGATATGGATGGAAATGTAGATGTAAATACAGATGTGGATGTAGATACAGATGTTGATACAGATATGAATGGAAATGTAGATGTAAATACAGATGTGGATGTAGATACAGATGTTGATACAGATATGAATGGAAATGTAGATGTAAATACAGATGTGGATGTAGATACATGCAGCCACTGTGGGGCCCTTGAGCAAGGCCCTTAACCCTGTCTGCTCATCTATGTATATACGACAAATAAAGTCATTCTATACAGATGTGGATGTAGATACAGATGTGGATGTAGATACAGATGTAGATTCATTCTGTCCTTTATGCCCCCTTACATCCCTGATTCTGTCCCCTTTATTCCTTGCTCCAAGTTCCATATACTGTCCCCATACTGTCACTGACACTGTTTCTTTATTGACCCCTACTGTCCTTATTGGTCCCCCTTACTGTCCCCCATACTTCCTCTATATTTTCCCAAACTGTCACCATACCATTCTACAGTCCCCCTTACGGTCCCCCATACTGTCCCCTATACTGCCTCTATATTGTCCCTATACTGTCTCTATACCATTCCCCAAACAGTCTCTCTTACTGTCCTGTATTTCAACCCTCACACTGTGTCCCTTACTGTCCCCCATACCATCCCTTACAATCGCTCTTACTGTCCCCTATACTAACCCTCATACTGTCTCCCCTTACTGTCCCCATTCCATTCCCAAAACAGTCCCCTTACTGTCCCCATATCATACCCTATACTGCCTCCCATTACTGTCCCTATACCACTCCCCAAACAGTCCCCCATACTGTCCCCCATACCACCCATTACAGTCTCTCTTACTGTCCCTATACCATTCCCCAGTCCCCATTACTGTCCCTATACTATTCCCCAAACAGTCCCCCTTACTGTCCCCATACTGTCTCTATCCTTTTTCATAATGTCCCTTATACCATCCAACATAGTCTTCCTTACTGTCCTCTATACCAGCCCTCATACAGTCTCCCTTACTGTCCCGTATTCCAACGCTCTATCCTTTTTCATAATGTCCCTTATATCATCCAACATAGTCTCCCTTACTGTATCCCATACCATCCCCTATACTGCCTCCACATTTTTCCAAACTGTCCCCCCACCTGTTTCTTATACCTTTCCAATACAGTCTCCCTTACTGTCCACCAAACCATCACCATCCTGTCTCTATCCTGTTTCATAATGTTCCACACACAGTACCTCTTACTGTTTCCCATACCTTTAGTCCCTATACTTTATTCTCCAGACTTTTGAGATACTGACCTCCCCCATGCGGGCCCCTGTACTGTCCCCTGTACGCTCCCCACCTGACTGTACCATGGTGGTGTAACGTCCGTGAGGGCAGAGGAACGCCTAGGTATTTATTTTCCTAACCCTATTATCCACGTGTGTGTTTACGCCACGGCCCCGATCCGATCTGTCAGCACATAATAGGTTTAGTCTTTGTTTAAAGAGGCGTCTCATTGATCACCCTAAACATCGTTCCTGCGCCTGTTCCAACACGTTCCTCACCAAGCCCAGGCTGCAAGCTAAAAGAGCAACCTGAAGCTCTGCTGCTGTTGGAGATGCCAGTGAGACGAAGGAGCCACAGTGAGACGCCGGGCACATCCACATCCCCGCAGCTCCGGGACGGAAATCCCGAGGGTTCAGAGTTCACGCGGACCGTGGGTTGGAGTCGGCGGCATCGGTGTCTCCAGTAGCGGCGGGATTTTCCTCCGCGGGCGTTTTGTTTTCTCTCCTAATGAATGACAGGCGTAACAAAAGACCTGTAACAGATCTGCAAATATTGTGTCACGTGTGAAGTGATGTGGGGGGGCAGGGTGACCGGGGCGGGGTAGGGGGGTGGATTTGGGAGCGATCCTTATCTGTGATGAAAGCTCCCCTGAGGCCCTGTTTCCACCAGCACAACCCGAACCCTACCAGGAAGTACACCTCTGAAAACAGGCCGAGCATTAAACTAGTGACGGCTGCTTTCAGAACCATTATTTAATAAAGCAGCTTTCATACGCCGCCGTGAACAAGTATTCACCCCCCCCCACCGCCCCCGCCTCCATTATTGGGTATTATTATCACACAAGCAAAAACACGACATACTTTACTTTTCATTCTGTTCCTTCCAGCCTTTCATTTATGTTTACAGCAAATACAGCTACAGTAATTTAGTTAAGAGTTAAGGGCCTTGCTCAGGGGCCCAACAATGGCAACTTGGGGGTACTTGAGCTATTATTAGTGTTATTATTAATAATTATATTGTTATTATTATTATTATTATTATTGCTGTTATTATTATAATTGATTATTTTTATATTATATTTTATTATCATTATTATTATTATATCCTTTTATATTATAATAACTGTTATTATTGCTTTATAATTATTATTAGCAATTTTTGTATTCTTCTTCTTCTTCTTAAAATTATAAATATTATTATTATAATTATTATTTATATTATTGTTATTTTATTATTATTATTTATTATTATTATTATTATAATTATTATTTATATTATTGTTATTTTATTATTATTATTTATTATTATTATTATTATTACATTATTATTATAATTATTATTATTATTAATACTGTTATTATTATTATTTATTATGTAATTATTATTATTATTATTGTTAATATATTATTATTATTATTAATGTATTATTATTAATAATATATTATTAATATTATTATTTTTATTATTAATATTATTAAAATTATTATTATTATCACTATTATTATTATTATTACATTATTATTATTAATTGAATTATTATTATGAATATTATTATTATTATTATTATTAAAAATATTATTTTATTATTAATAATTAACTTCATGAATCCCATGTTTTCAGTCTCTTTAGTGTTGTAGAGTTCTCTGAGGTTAGTGACATCTGAACCTCTGATGTCCTGGAGGAGAAACGCCCTACATTTGACTGTGTAAGGTGATATGATGGTGTAGTGTTCCTGTAGAAACTTTACTGCGTGTTATTGAGTGTTGAAGGCACAAAGATGGGTGGCGACTTCATCTTAATGCCAATGGTTTTGGAATGGGATCTTACACTTGTCCTGGTCTCTGTTGGTATGAGTCTTGGTCTTGTCCAAACAGCTCATGGTCAAGTGTCCACATACTTTTTCTTACTAATCGTTTGTTGAAGACTTGGTCGCTGGTGCTTTTAAAGGTCAATAAACTCCTCTGGGTGGAAGAATGTTGGCGCCAGTGGTCATGAAGGCTGTAAAACTTGGACTGGTCTTGGTCTTAGTTGTTCTTAGTGTAGATGTTGGACTGATGTTGGTCTCTATTGATTTTGCTGTAGATGTTGGGATGGTAGATGTTGGACTGGTCTTGGTCTCTATTGTTGCTGGTGTAGATGTTGGACTGGTTTTGATTTCTGTTGGTGTAGATGTTGGACTGGTCTTGATATCCATAGTTGTTGGTGTAGATGTTGGACTGATCTTGGTCTCTATTGTTGTTGGTGTAGATGTTGGACTGATCTTGGTCTCTATTGTTGTTGGTGTAGATGTTGGACTGGTCTTGGTCTCTATTGTTGTTGGTGTAGAACTCTAACTGGTCTTGGTCTCTGTTGTTGCTGGTGTTGGACTGGTTTTAGATTGGTCTTGATTTCTGCTCTTGTTGGTGTTGGATTGGTCTTGGTCTCTATTGTTGTTGGTGTAGATGTTGGACTGGTCTTAATTTCTGTTGTTGCTGGTGTTGGACTGGTCTTGGTCTTGGTCTCTGCTCTTGCTGGTTGAAGGACTTGTCTTGATCGCCATAGTTGTTGGTGTAGATGTTGGACTGGTCTTGGTCTCTGTTGTTGTTGGTGTAGAACTTGGACTGGTCTTGGACTGGCTGGTCTTGGACTGATCTTGGTCTCTATTGTTGTTGGTGTAGATGTTGGACTGGTCTTGGTCTCTGCTCTTGCTGGTTGAAGGACTTGTCTTGATCTCCATAGTTGTTGGTATAGATGTTGGACTGGTCTTGGTCTCTGCTCTTGCTGGTGAAGCACTGGTCTTGATCTCCATAGTTGTTGGTGTAGATGTTGGACTGGTCTTGTTCTCTGTTGTTGTTGGTGTAGATGTTAGACTGGTCTTGGTGTCCACTGTTGTTGGTGTTGGACTGGTTGTTGGTCTTGGTCTCCATTAAGTCTTGCCTTGTTTGGGTTTTGGACTTAGTCCTTGTTGTAGGTCTTTGACTTGTTTTGCTCCTGACGTTCTTGATTTGTCCTGGTCTCTGTTTTTCCAACAAGGTCATGGTCAAGTGTCCACATACTTTTGGCTGTATAGTGTAGTTTCTTACTAATAATGTGTTGAAGACTTGATCTCTGGTGCTTTTAAAGGTCACTAAACTCCTCTGGATGGAAGCCGGTTGGCGCCGGATGGTAGCGGGCGGTTGCTCGTGAAGGGAAGGCGGTTGTATAGGTGGATAGTTTGTTTTTCTTCTGGATGACGGATCGTGACGATGACGGATCGTGATGATGGATGAAGATCATCCGTGTCTGGCTGAGATGATTAGCGCCGCATGTTTACGCGTTCCCCGTTCGGAGTCCACGCTAGGCGCAGGAGGGTGGGTGTTTATCCGGGAGCACTTGACGCTCAGCGCTGGTCTGGATGAAGTGAACTTCCTCGTTATCGGGTTGTGCAAACAAACAATAGGAAACTCATTAGCGGCGAACGTGTAGGGCTTAGCCTTGTGCTAGCGCGGGCTTATCTGTGCTAGCGAGCGCTGATTGTTGTTTGCGGTCGTGTCGGGTTGGAGTGTGATGGAGAGTTCTGCTGATGAATGTTATCTCCGCCGCCTCAGTCAGGCGCGACGTCAAGTGCAGCTTGGCACACGGACCGGGCGCGCCCCGCCGAGGGCGCACTAATCTGGGCTTTTACGGGCGGATTCGGGGCGAGTGGAGGTCCAGAGCGGCTCGGCCTCGTGTCCCGAGGCGCAGGGGGAACATAAACACTTCCGAGGGTCGACCACGTCATTCCACCGCTCGGGTTCCTGCTGAGGAATGTGAGCACCCGCTTTTATTTAAGGGGAAAAAAACACCCTGGTTTCTTCATGGCAGGTGGACCGCACACACACACACACACACTCACACACACACACACACTCACACACACACACACACACACACACACACTCACACACACACACACTCACACACACACACTCACACACACACATTCCTGAGGAGAGGAAACAGCGAGAGAGGAAACCAGAGCGAGCAGAACTGAACAGCGAGGACGAAACATCCAGCGTCCACCCCAGTCATCAGGACTGAGCAGGTTGTTACTACCTGAGCACCTCCATCAGTCTCTACAGCAGGTCTGAGGCTGCGTCCCAAATCACACAGTAAATTAAATAACAGGGTGCAGGTGCTGAATGTTCATGTTGAATGGACTGGTCTTGGTCTCCTTTGGTGTAGATGTTGGACTGGTCTTGGTCTCCTTTGGTGTAGATGTTGGACTGGTCTTGGTCTCCTTTGGTGTAGATGTTGGACTGGTCTTGGTTTCCGCTCTTGCTGGTGTACGTCTGGTCTCTTGACCTCTGTTGAGGCTAGTTTTAGACTGGTCTTGGTCTCCATTGTTGTTGGTGTTAGACTGGTCTTGGTCTCTGTTGTGGCTGGTTTTAGACTGGTCTTGGTATCTGTTGTTGGTGTAGATGTTGGACTGGTCTTGATTTCTGTTGGACTGGTTTTAGACAGTGTTGTTGGTAGTGTGGACTGGTATTGGTTTCTGTTGTTTAAATTGCTGGAGTTGGACTGGTCTTGCT
The DNA here is from genome assembly GCF_030014385.1 of Trichomycterus rosablanca. NCBI lineage: Eukaryota > Metazoa > Chordata > Actinopteri > Siluriformes > Trichomycteridae > Trichomycterus > Trichomycterus rosablanca. The sequence goes on along the minus strand of NC_085991.1, from coordinate 55,784,710 downwards.
CACTTTTGTTGTAGAACTTGGACTGGTTTTAGACTGCTCTTGGTCTCCATTGTTGTTGTTGGTGTAGATGTTGGTCTTGATCTCTATTGTTGCTGGTGTGGATGATGGGACTGGTCTTGATTTCTTTTGGACTGGTTTTAGACGGTGTTGTTGTTGCTGGTGTTGTACTGGTCTTGGTCAGATGTTAAATTGGTCTTGGTCTCCAATGTTGTTGTTGTTGTAGATGTTGGACTGGTCTTGGTCTCTGTTGTTGTTGTAGGTCTTGGACTCGTCTTGGTCTCTGTTCTCGCTGGTGTTGGACTGGTCTTGGTCTATTTTGTTGGTGTAGAACTTGGACTGGTTTTAGACTGATCTTGGTCTCTATTGTTGTTGGTGTAGATGTTGGACTGGTCTTGATCTCTGTTGTTGTTGTTGTTGTAGGTCTTGGGCTGGCCTTGATGTCAGTTGTGGCTGGATTTAGTCTGTGTTTTATAGGTGGTCTCTGTTGTTGCTGGTGTTGGACTGGTTTAGGACTGGTCTTGGTCTCCAATGTTGTTGTTGGTGTAGATGTTGGACTGGTCTTGATCTTCATTTGAAGACTTGCCTTGTTTGGGTTGTGGACTCAGTCCATGTTGTAAATCTTTGATTATTAAAAGTTCTAGATTGATCCTGCACTCATCTGGAGTCTTGTTCTTGTCTTGGTGTTAGCTGGTCTAGGAGTTCTGGTCTTGACCTGATCTTAATTGGCTTGAGTCTTGGTCATAGCCAGGTCTCAGTGTGAATGTGAACTGTGAATGTGTGTGGTGTGTTTACAGGGTGTGTGTGTGTGTGTGATTGATGAACACGTGGATTTAGCCGTGCTGCAGTATACATTAGTACCACCGGGGGGCGCAGTGAGTGTGATGTGTATTTCACTCAACACCTCCGTCTCTGTAATAAACACACACACACACACACACACACACACACACACACACACACACACACACCCTCTCACACACACACACACACACACACACCCTCTCACACACACACACACACACACACACACACTGTAAATCTGGACCGATACGTGATGATGATTAATAATCACAATCAGCCGGTACTGACCCCCCTCGTACCCCCCTCCTAATTACTACATCCATGTGTTTCAGCCACAGCTGGAATACATCAGTCATATAAAGGGAGTTACGTGCTTCAGACTGTGCAGCAACAGTTTAGGGAAGGTCCTGTCCTGTTCCAGCATGATCGAGCTCTATAAAGACGTGAACTAAAGCTCCAGTGTCCTGCACAGAGCCCTGAGCTCAGCCCCACTCAACAGCTCTGGGATGAACCGGAACACCGACTGAGACTTTCAGTCTGCGCAGGTTCCTCACCCTGAAGTTCAGATCTCTGGGCTCGATCAGTTCCTTATAGAAGCAACTGGGTCCCAGTTTACTGGTGTGAGTGGTGAGGACTGGAGTGCAATACTACCACCACCATACTTCACAGCGAACACTGCCTGCTTACCGGTGTCTGAGAGCAAACGTCCTCCTGAAGGTTTCAGTCCAGCTGGTTTAGAGCATTCCAGCCTCCTCTGCACCCTTAATGGTGTAGAACTGGTTTGACTGGGATTCACAGCTGCTGCTGGTTGCTGGTTCCTGCTGGATCTTCCACCATTGTTCTGGTATCTCGTGGTGGTTCAGTCTGAGCAGGTTCCTCACCCTGAAGTTCAGATCTCTGGGCTCGATCAGTTCCCTATAGAAGCAACTGGGTCCCAGTTTACTGGTGTGAGTGGTGAGGACTGGGCGGGGCCACACCTCCTGGCCCCGGGCCCTCCCCCAGGCTCTTCTGGTCTGGTCAGGGTGATTATACGGTAGGGTGTTGACCGGAGCGTGTGTGTAGTGTGTGTTAGGGTTGGCATCGCCTGCACAAGCTGCGGCTTCCCTGACCACACCGGGTGCAGGAATTATGGGTAAAAACAGGAAGCCAGAAGGAATTCTGGGAGATTTTTGTGTTCTTGGTATGGTTTGTGATTCCAGAAGCTTCCACAAGAAGCTCTACGTACAGTTCTATACAGAGGAACGCTGATCTTTGTTCTAATTGGTTGAAATGCTGATGGTTCTGGGTGTAGCTGCTGCTCCTGCTGCCTTCAGGACGTCCGGCTGGGTTCTCTCTGAGTCATGTGCCCCTCCTGTCCGGGGACGATCTGTGGTTCAGTGAAGGTTCCACTTGTGGATTAGACAGCACTGACCTGCTCCTGTAAAACACGTGGACTCTGGAGCGCTTCAGAAAACCCTGGTCAGTCAACACAGCTCACCGCTGCATCTCCAGATATCAACAACATCCAGAAACTCCGCCCACTTCTCATGATGTCATGCTCCCCACACCCAGAAGGACCTTCCCTAATGTGACAGCAAGTCTCAGACCCAGCGCCCGTCCTGCTATAGTGGTGTGTGTGCATTTGTATCCACCGTCCCAACTTTTTTGGAACTGGAGTTCTAGCATGTTGCGCTGGTGCTAACACCCCCTCCGCCTCCTCCGCTCTGGATGATGTCATGAAAGCAGGTCAGGGGTCGCGGCCCTCGGGTCACTTCCTGTGTGTGCGCGCCGCTGGCGTGACCTTTCCTGTCTGAGCCGCCACGCTGCGTCATGCGCTCGCTATCCCGCGCCGCTTTGTTCCCGCTGATGATTAGCGCTGGCGTGATGCACGCGCAGAAAAATGTCTTCCTGCTAATCCCTCATCTGTCGCTGTCAGTGGCGCCGCTAAGAGACCGGTGACATCACCGGCCGTGTCATCGACCCCGGGTTCAAACTGATGGGATTCCCGCGTGATGGTTTCATGCTAGCCGAACCCGTCTCAGGAATTATATGATAGTATGCTGTATAGCCAAAAGTATTCGGACGCCTGATCGTGAGCTTGTCAGCCGCTCTTCTGAGAAGCTTCTCACAAGACATTAAAGTGTGTGGGAATTTGTGCCTCAGCTAGTGTCTGTTTTTGAGCTGGTGTTTGAGCTGATATTAATCTGGTGTTTGAGCTGATATTAATCTGGTGTTTGAGCTGTTATTAAACTGGTGTTTGAGCTGATATTAATCTGGTGTTTGAGCTGTTATTAAACTGGTGTTTGAGCTGTTATTAAGCTGGTGTTTGAGCTTATATTAAGCTGGTGTTTGAGTTGTTATTAAGCTGGTGTTTGAGCTGATATTAATCTGGTGTTTGAGCTGATATTAATCTGGTGTTTGAGCTGATATTAATCTGGTGTTTGAGCTGATATTAAGCTGGTGTTTGAGTTGTTATTAAGCTGGTGTTTGAGCTGATATTAATCTGGTATTTGAGCTAATATTAAGCTGGTGTTTGAGCTGATATTAATCTGATGTTTGAGCTGTTATTAGGCTGGTGTTTGAGCTGATATTAAGCTGGTGTTTGAGCTGTTATTAAGCTGGTGTTTGAGCTGATATTAAGCTGGTGTTTGAGCTGATATTAATCTGGTGTTTGAGCTGTTATTAAGCTGGTGTTTGAGCTGATATTAATCTGGTGTTTGAGCTGATATTAAGCTGGTGTTTGATCTGATATTAATCTGGTGTTTGAGCTGTTATTAAGCTGGTGTTTGAGCTGATATTAAGCTGGTGTTTGAGCTGATATTAATCTGGTGTTTGAGCTGTTATTAAGCTGGTGTTTGAGCTGATATTAAGCTGGTGTTTGAGCTGATATTAATCTGGTGTTTGAATCTGGTGTTTGAGCTGATATTAATCTGGTGTTTGAGCTGATATTAATCTGGTGTTTGAGCTGATATTAATCTGGTGTTTGATCTGTTATTAAGCTGGTGTTTGAGCTGTTATTACGCTGGTGTTTGAGCTGATATTAATCTGGTGTTTAAGCTGTTATTAATCTGGTGTTTGAGCTGATAATAATCTGGTGTTTGAGCTGATATTAATCTGGTGTTTGAGCTGTTATTAAGCTGGTGTTTGAGCTGATATTAATCTGGTGTTTGAGCTGTTATTAAGCTGGTGTTTGAGCTGTTATTACGCTGGTGTTTGAGCTGATATTAATCTGGTGTTTGAGCTGATATTAATCTGGTGTTTGAGCTGATATTAATCTGGTGTTTGAGCTGATATTAATCTGGTGTTTGAGCTGTTATTAAGCTGGTGTTTGAGCTGATATTAATCTTGTGTTTGAGCTGTTATTAAGCTGGTGTTTGAGCTGATATTAATCTGGTGTTTGAGCTGATATTAATCTGGTGTTTGAGCTGATATTAATCTGGTGTTTGAGCTGATATTAATCTGGTGTTTGAGCTGTTATTAAGCTGGTGTTTGACCTGATATTAATCTGGTTTTTGAGCTGTTATTAAGCTGGTGTTTGAGCTGATATTAATCTGGTGTTTGAGCTGTTATTAGGCTGGTGTTTGAGCTGATATTAATCTGGTGTTTGAGCTGATATTAATCTGGTGTTTGAGCTGTTATTAGGCTGGTGTTTGAGCTGATATTAATCTGGTGTTTGAGCTGATATTAATCTGGTGTTTGAGCTGATATTAATCTGGTGTTTGAGCTGATATTAATCTGGTGTTTGAGCTGATATTAATCTGGTGTTTGAGCTGATATTAATCTGGTGTTTGATCTGATATTAATATGGTGTTTGAGCTGATTTTAATCTGGTGTTTGAGCTGATATTAATCTGGTGTTTGAGCTGATATTATTCTGGTGTTTGAGCTAATATTAATCTGGTGTTTTAGCTGATATTAATCTGGTGTTTGAGCTGATATTAATCTGGTGTTTGAGCTGATAATAATCTGGTGTTTGAGCTGATATTAATCTGGTGTTTGAGCTGATATTAATCTGGTGTTTGAGCAGATATTAATCTGGTGTTTGAGCTGATATTAAGCTGGTGTTTGAGTTGTTATTAAGCTGGTGTTTGAGCTGATATTAATCTGGTGTTTGAGCTGTTATTAAGCTGGTGTTTGAGCTGATAATAATCTGGTGTTTTAGCTGATATTAATCTGGTGTTTGAGCTGTTATTAGGCTGGTGTTTGAGCTGATATTAAACTGGTATTTGAGCTGATATTAGGCTTGAGTTTGAACTGATATTAGGCTGGTGTTTAAGCTGATATTAGGCTGGTGTTTGTGCTGTTACGCTGGTGTTTGAGCTTTTATTAGGCTGGTGTTTGACCCGTTATTACTCTGGTGTTTGCCTTGTAATTAGGCTGGTGTTTGATCTGTTGTTACTCTTGTGTTTGCGCTGATATTTCTCTGTTGTTTGAGTTGTTATTATACCTGAATTTGAGCTGTTATTACTCTGTTGTTTGAGCTGTTTTTACGCTGGTGTTTGAGCTGTTATTACACTGGTGTTTGAGCTTTAAATAAGCTGGTGTTTGAGCTGATATTAGTCTGGTGTTTGAGCTGTTATTATGCCTGTATTTAAGGTGTTATTACTCCTGTGTTTGAGCTGGTATTACTCCTGTGTTTGAGCTGGTATTATGCTTGTGTTTAAACCGTAATTATGCTGGTGTTTAATCTGTTATTAGGCTGGTGTTTTAACTGTTATTACTCTGGTGTTTAAGATGTTTTTAGGCTGGTGTTTTACTTGTTATTATGCCTGTATTCGCGCTGTTTGATCTTCTATTATGCCTTTGTTTAAGCTGTTATTACTCTGGTGTTTTAGCTGTTGTTAAGTGACTGTTTAAGTTGTATTTAGGTTGGTGTTTGAGCTGATATTAATCTGGTGTTTGAGCTAATATTAGGTTGTTGTTGGAGCTGATATTATGCTGGTGTTTGAGCTGTTATTATGCTGGTGTTTGAGCTGTTATTTTGCTGTTGTTTGAACTGTTATTAAGCTGGTGTTTAAGCTAATATTAAGCTGGTGTTTGAGCTGATATTAGGCTGGTGTTTGATCTGTTATTATGCTGGTGTTTAATCTGTTATTATGCTGGTGTTTGAGCTGATATTAGGCTGGTGTTTGATCTGTTATTATGCTGGTGTATAAGCTGATATTATGCTTGTGTTTGTGCTGTTATTAGGCTGGTGTTTGAGCTGTTATTAGGCTTGTGTTTAAGCTGATATTAGGCTGGTGTTTAAGCTAATATTACGCTGGTGTTTGAGCTGTTATTACGCTGGTGTTTGTGTTGATATTACGCTGGTGTTTGTGCTGATTTTACACTGGTATTTGAGCTGATAATATGTTGTTTTTTGAGCTGATATTACGCTGGTGTTTGTGTTGATATTAGGCTGGTGTTTAAGCTGTTATTAGGCTGGTGTTTAAGCGGATAATAGGCTGGTGTTTAAGTTGTTATTAGGCTGGTGTTTAAGCGGATAATAGGCTGGTGATTGAGCTGATATTACGCTGGTGTTTGAGCTGTTATTATGCTGGTGTTTGAGCTGTTATTATGCTGGTGTTTGAGCTGATATTACGCTTGTGTTTGAGCTGATAATAGGCTGGTGTTTGATCTTTTATTACGCTGGTGTTTGAGCTGTTATTAGGTTGTTGTTTGAGCTGATATTACGCTGTTTTTAAGCTGATTCTTTGCTGGTGTTTGAGCTGATATTACGCTGGTGTTTGAGCTGTTTTTACGCTGGTGTTTGAGCTGATATTACGCTGGTGTTTGAGCTTTTATTAGGCTGGTGTTTGAGCTGTTTTTAGGCTCGTGTTTTAGCTGATATTACGCTGGTGTTTGAGCTGTTATTAATCTGGTGTTTTAGCTTATATTACGCTGGTGTTTGAGCTGTTATTATGCTGGTGTTTGAGCTGTTATTAGGCTGGTGTTTGTGCTGTTATTACTCTGATATTTAAGCTTTTATTTGGCTGGTGTTTGATCTTTTATTACGCTGGTGTTTGAGCTGTTATTACGCTGGTGTTTGAGCTGTTATTAGGCTGATGTTTTATCTTTTTTTACACTGGTGTTTGAGCTGATATTAGGCTGGTGTTTGTGCTGATGTTCAGCTGGTGTTTTAGCTGATTTTAGGCTGGTGTTTGAGCTGTTTTTTGGTTGGTCATTGAGCTGTTATTAGGCAGGTCTTTAAGCTGTTATTAACAGGTGTTTAAGCTAATGTTTTCCTGTTGTTTGAGTTGTTTTTACGCTGGTGTTTGAGCTGATATTAGTCTGGTGTTTGAGCTGATATTAGGTTGGTGTTTGTGCTGATGTTAAGCTGGTGTTTGAGCTGTTATTAGGCTGGTTTTTGAGCTGACATTAGGTAGGTGTTTAAGCTGTATTTGGCTGGTGTTTGAGCTGTTTTTTGGTTGGCCATTGAGCTGTTATTAGGCGGGTCTTTAAGCTGTTATTAACAGGTGTTTAAGGTAATGTTTTCCTGTTGTTTGAGTTGTTTTTACGCTGGTGTTTGAGCTGATATTAGTCTGGTGTTTGAGCTGATATTAGGTTGGTGTTTGTGCTGATGTTAAGCTGGTGTTTGAGCTGTTATTAGGCTGGTTTTTGACCTGACATTAGGTAGGTGTTTAAGCTGTATTTGGCTGGTGTTTGAGCTGTTATTAGGCTGGTGTTTGAGCTGTTATTAGGCAGGTCTTTAAGCTGTCACTAACCAGGTGTTTAAGCTAATGTTTACCTGGTGTTTTAGCTGTTATTAGGCTGGTTTTTGAGCTGACATTAGGTAGGTGTTTAAGCTGTATTTGGCTTGTGTTTGAGCTGTTTTTTGGTTGGTCATTGAGCTGTTATTAGGCGGGTCTTTAAGCTGTTATTAACAGGTGTTTAAGCTAATGTTTTCCTGTTGTTTGAGTTGTTTTTACGCTGATGTTTGTGCTGTTATTAGGTTGGTGTTTGTGTTTTTTTTTAGGCTGGTGTTTGTGCTGTTATTAGGCTGGTGTTTGTGCTTTTTTTAAGGCTGGTGTTTGTGCTGTTATTAGGCTGGTGTTTAAGCTGTTTTTAGGCTGGTGTTTGAGCTGTTATTAGGCTGGTGTTTAAGCTGTTATTAGGTTGGTGTTTGTGCTTTTTTTTAGGCTGGTGTTTAAGCTGTTATTAGGCTGGTGTTTGTGCTGTTATTAGGCTGGTGTTTAAGCTGTTTTTAGGCTGGTGTTTGAGCTGTTATTAGGCTGGTGTTTAAGCTGTTATTAGTCGGGTGTTTGAGCTGATATTAGGCTGGTGTTTGCGCTGTTATTATGCTGGTGTTTTTGCTGTTATTAGGCTGTTGTTTAAGCTGTTATTAGGCTGGTGTCTTCTGTTTTTAGGCTGGTATTTGGGCTGTTATTAGGCTGGTGTTTAAGCTGATATTAGGCTGGTGTTTGAGCTGATATTAGGCTGGTGTTTGTGCTGTTATTAGGCTGGTGTTTAAGCTGTTATTAGGCTGGTGTCTGTTCTGTTTTTAGGCTTGTATTTGTGCTGATATTAGGCTGGTGTTTAAGCTGATATTAGGCTGGTATTTAAGCTGTTTTGGGCTGGTGTCTGTTCTGTTTTTAGGCTGGTATTTGTGCTGGTATTAGGCTGGTGTTTGAGCCGATATTAGGCTGGTGTTTGTGCTGTTATTAGGCTGGTGTTTGTGCTGTTATTAGGCTTGTGTTTAAGCTGTTATTAGGCTGGTGTCTGTTCTGTTATTAGGCTGGTATTTGTGCTGTTATAAGGCTGGTGTTTAAGCTGATAATAGGCTGGTGTTTGAGCTGATATCATGCTGATATAACAGCTGGTGTTTGAGCTGTTATTAGGCTGGTGTTTAAGCTGTTTTTAGGCTGGTGTCTGTTCTGTTTTTAGGCTGGTATTTGTGCTGTTATTAGGCTGGTGTTTGAGCCGATATTAGGCTGGTGTTTGTGCTGTTATTAGGCTGGTGTTTGTGCTGTTATTAGGCTTGTGTTTAAGCTGTTATTAGGCTGGTGTCTGTTCTGTTATTAGGCTGGAATTTGTGCTGTTATTAGGCTGGTGTTTAAGCTAATAATAGGCTGGTGTTTGAGCTGATATCATGCTGGTGTTTTAACTGTTATTAGGCAGGTGTTTGAACTGTTATGAAGCTGGTGTTTGAACTGTTATGAAGCTGGTGTTTGAACTGTTATTAAGCTGGTGTTTGAGCTGATATTATGCTGGTGTTTGAGCGTTTATGAAGCTGGTGTATGAACTGTTATTATGCTGGTGTTTAAGCTGCTATTAGGCTGGTGTTTAAGCTGATATTAGGCAGGTATTTGAGCTGATATTACGCTTGTGTTTGAGTTGTTATTACGCCTGTGTTTAAGCTGTTACTAGGCTGGTGTTTGATCTGTTATTATGCTGGTGTTTGATCTGTTATTTTGCTGGTGTTTGAGCTGTTATTATGCTGGTGTTTGAGCTGTAATTATGATGGTGTTTTAGCTGTTATTACGCTGGTACTTGAGCTGATATTATGCTGGTGTTTGAGCTTATCTTAGGCTGGTGTTTATGCTGATATTAAGCTGGTGTTTGAGCTGTTATTACACCTTTGTTTGAATTTTTTTAGGCTGTTGTTTATGCTGATATTAAGCTGGTGTTTGAGCTCTTATTATGCTGGTGTTTAAGCTGATATTAGGCTGGTGTTTGAGCTGTTATTACACCTGTGTTGGAGCTGTTATTAGACTGGTGTTTGAGCTGATATTAAACTGTTCTTTGAGTTGTTATTAGGCTGGTGTTTAAGCTGTTATTACACTGCTGTTTAAGCTGATATTAGCCTGGTGTTTGTGCTGTTATTATGCTGGTGTTTGAACTGATATTATGCTGGTGTTTGAGATGTTATTATATAAAAACTATATTTTTAGTTTAAACTATAATATATTTTAACTATATTTTATATTAACTATATTATAAATAAACTAAAATATATAAACTAT